>NC_084580.2:23255000-23335000 GCF_033978685.3 Nerophis lumbriciformis
GCTTACGGACTGTATCCCTTGCAGACTGTATTGATATATATTGATATATAATGTAGGAACCAGAATATTAATAACAGAAAGAAACAACCCTTTTGTGTGAATGAGTGTGAATGAGTGTAAATGGGGGAGGAAGGTTTTTTTTGGGGTTGGTGCACTAATTGTAAGTGTATCTTGTGTTTTTTATGTTGATTTAATAAAAAAAATAAAAATTTTATTTTTAAAAAAACGATACCGATAATAAAAAAAAATCAATACTGATCATTTCCGATATCACATTTTAATGCATTTATCGGCCGATATTATCGGACGTCTCTAATTTTTAACTTTTCCAATTTCGATGCAGTAACTTTAAACCAGAAAATATGTGTCAATAATTTTAAAACATACTGCAAGTCACTTTTTTTGCGGGCATCATGTTGCAATTTAGGGGTTATATTCAACATAAAGTCTATTTTTTAACATGTTAAAAGTACTTAGTGTGCTATAAAATGCTTGATTTACAGGACAGATATTTTAACATATTTATGAACAATATAACAATACATAATATAAGACTACTAGACAATGTAACAATATAAAACAATTAATACAATTTATTCTATCGCTTTTAAACTTTTTTAAAGCACGACACATCTCGCGAGGGCAGAGCAGCGCTGTCTTGCGACGTCAAGTGTGCCAACTGTCGTAAAAACACAGAAGAACAGATAAGTGAAGGCGGACGCTAATAAATTAGTGTTGTTATTTGATCGCTATTATGTAAATATTTATGTCGTACAAGAGACATATTTAATTATTTATTTCAGGGTAGAACGTCTCAGTCCGTGAGAATCTTTGCGTTGCTTAGCTAGTCGGTACTGTAAAGCTGAGAAGCGTCTTGTGCTAGTTAGCTTAGCTTGTTAGCTGCTGCGTAAAGTGTTGTGATTGTGTGAACATGTGAGTGTAAAGTGTTGTGATTGTGTGAACATGTGAGTGTAAAGTGTTGTGATTGTGTGAAAATGTGCGAAAGAACGATAGCAAAGTATGAGGAGGAACTTTGTCCAACAAAAGAGGAGAAGGAGCGACAACATCAACTACTGGACGCTGTTTTCAAGAAACATCAAGTTGTGTTACACAGAACAGGTTTGTTGACTTCTTACTCTCACATCTTTACTAACATTATATTTCATTATTAAAGGGGAACATTATCACAATTTCAGAAGGGTTAAAACCATTAAAAATCAGTTCCCAGTGGCTTATTTTATTTTTCGAAGTTTTTTTCAAAATTTTACCCATCACGCAATATCCCTAAAAAAAGCTTCAAAGTGCCTGATTTTAACCATCGTTATATACACCCGTCCATTTTCCTGTGACGTCACATAGTGAAGCCAACACAAACAAACATGGCGCATAGAACAGCAAGCTATAGCGACATTAGCTCGGATTCAGACTCGGATTTCAGCGGCTTAAGCGATTCAACAGATTACGCATGTATTGAAACGGATGGTTGTAGTGTGGAGGCAGGTAGCGAAAATGAAATTGAAGAAGAAACTGAAGCTATTGAGCCATATCGGTTTGAACCGTATGCAAGCGTTGCCACAGAGCTCCAAACTTCATGAGACCTTCCAATTAACCCACATACAGTATGCAGGGAGCTTCATAGAATGGGTTTAACTAATAGTTAATAGGTTTCTTAAAGGGGAACATTATCACCAGACCTATGTAAGCGTCAATATATACCTTGATGTTGCAGAAAAAAGACCATATATTTTTTTAACCGATTTCCGAACTCTAAATGGGTGAATTTTGGCGAATTAAACGCCTTTCTATTATTCGCTCTCAGAGCGATGACGTCACAACGTGACGTCACATCGGGAAGCAATCCGCCATTTTCTCAAACACCGAGTCAAATCAGCTCTGTTATTTTCCATTTTTTCGACTGTTTTCCGTACCTTGGAGACATCATGCCTCGTCGGTGTGTTGTCGGAGGGTGTAACAACATGAACAGGAACGGATTCAAGTGGGCCAAAGATGCGAAAGTGGCAAGAAATTGGACGTTTGTTCCGCACACTTTACAGACGAAAGCTTTGCTAAGACAGAGATGGCAAGAATGTGTGGATATCCTGCGACACTCAAAGCAGATGCATTTCCAACGATAGAGTCAAAGAAATCTGCCGCCAGACCCACTATTGAATCTGCCGGATTGTGTGAGCAATTCAAGGACAAAGGACCTCGGTAGCACGGCAAGCAATGGCGGCAGTTTGTTCCCGCAGACGAGCGAGCTAAACCCCCCTGGATGTCTTGGCTCACACCGTCCCTTATGCCACCGAAGATGATCAAGAGAAGAATATCGACCCTAGCTTCCCTGGCCTGCTGACATCAACTCCAAAACTGGACAGATCAGCTTTCAGGAAAAGAGCGCGGATGAGGGTATGTCTACAGAATATATTAATTGATGAAAACTGGACTGTCTGCACTCTCAAAGTGCATGTTGTTGCCAAATGTATTTCATATGCTGTAAACCTAGTTCATAGTTGTTAGTTTCCTTTAATGCCAAACAAACACATACCAATCGGTTGGTTAGAAGGCGGTCGCCGAATTCGTCCTCGCTTTCTCTCGTGTCGCTGGCTGTCGTGTCGTTTTCGTTAGTTTCGCTTGCATACGGTTCAAACCGATATGGCTCAATAGCTTCAGTTTCTTCTTCAATTTCGTTTTCGCTACCTGCCTCCACACTACAACCATCCGTTTCAATACATTCGTAATCTGTTGAATCGCTTAAGCCGCTGAAATCCGAGTCTGAATCCGAGCTAATGTCGCTATAGCTTGCTGTTCTATGCGCCATGTTTGTTTGTGTTGGCATCACTATGTGACGTCACAGGAAAATGGACGGGTGGTTAAAATCAGGCACTTTGAAGCTTTTTTTAGGGATATTGCGTGATGGGTAAAATTTTGAAAAAAACTTCGAAAAATATAATAAGCCACTGGGAACTGATTTTTAATGGTTTTAACAATTCTGAAATTGTGATAATGTTCCCCTTTAATATTTTTGTTGTAATGGTTAATATTTTTGTTGAAAATTATTGCGGTTGTGAATTTAGGTTACATTTTTTATAAATAACCTTCAAGACTAACCTTTTGTTACACTGCTATTCTCGTGAGGTTTTGGTTTAGTACAGTGGTTCTTAACCTGGGTTCGATCGAACCCTAGGGGTTCGGTGAGTCGGCTTCAGGGGTTCAGCGGAGCCTCCGCCGCGGAGGTCAAGACACACCCGACTCATCGTGTGAATAAAAACTTCTCCCTATCGGCGTATTATGGATACCCCCAAACAACGTTCCCTCTAATTTTCCATATGCGTGAGCAAACGCAAAAACTCCTTGAGCATTCAGTGGAGCACATGTGAGCACACCTGTCCCAAACCTGACTAAATAACAAATTAAATGTTTTATTATTATAATCAAATGACAGCTGTCATTTCCATTAGATTATTTTATAAGTGTTTTGGCCCACTTACAATGACAATAACAAAAAATATTGTTTTTCATGAGCTGTGTACTAGTATTGTATGTGTGGGTGGAAAACGAAGAAAAGGAACAGACTTTGCTGTGAAAATAAATAAATAATTTTATTTGATCATTTATGATTTAAAATGACATGAGAGTAGCACTTGCCAAGGTGAAGCCACGCATATCTGAACTGGTCTCTCAAAGGCAACAGCAGAAGTCACACTGATTTACAGGTGTGTAATTTGTTGTGAGTTCATGCACTGTGTTGGTTTTGTTCTGTGAACAAGGTGATATTCATGCACGGTTCATTTTATGCACCAGTAAAAAAACATAACTTTGCCTTGAATTTGAAAAAAATATATATATATAATAATAACTGGGATTTATATAGCGCTTTCCTAAGTACCCAAAGTCGCTTTACATGTAGAACCCATCAATCATTCACACCTGGTGGTGGTAAGCTACTTTCATAGCCACAGCTACCCTGGGGTACACTGACGGAAGCGTGGCTGCAATTTGCGCCAACGGCCCCCTCCGACCACCATTCAATTCACCGGTGTGAGTGGCACCGGGGGAAAAGGGTGAAGTGTCCCGCCCAAGGACACAACGGCAGCAATTTTTGGGTGGTAAGAGGCGGGGAGCGAACCTGCAACCCTCAGGTTTCTGGCACGGTTGCTCTACCCACTACGCCATGCCGCCCATATATATTTCACTAAAGAAGGGTTTGGTGAATGCGCATATGAAACTAGTGGGGTTCGGTATCTCCAACAAGGTTAAGAACCACTGGTTTAGTATAAGAGACTGCGAGACCTGCATTCGCCCAGACATGCAAAAGACTTTGAGCGAACCATCCGCAGCAGCAAGAACATTTAGCTAGCTGAACAAGGTATTTTGTCATATTGTGTCGAATTATTCTGTATATTTGTAAAGTACATTGGTTTAATCATTGTACGCTCATTTAATATGCGCAAGACTGAAATATTTGCTGCCCAAGAACCTCCGAAGTGGCAGGCGGCCACGGGGTAGACATTTCGTTTAGCACTTTATTTGCCTGTGACTGAACTATGTCTAAAGCATTGTATTTCATGTCCTGTCCTGTAGTTTTCATGGCATGAACCAAAGTAAAGCGCCCGTCTTTAAGAAGCCGCACCTGTGTCGTCGTTTCGGAGCCACACAACTGTCTGCTTTATTATAAGAAAATGGAAGAGTTTGGGAACGTCAGCGAATCAGCCACGAAGTGGTAGGCCTCGTAAACTGACAGAGAGTGGTCAGCAGATGCTGAAGCGCATAGTGCAAAGACTTTCTGCACAGTCAGTTGCTACAGAGCTCCAAACTTCATGTGACCTTCCGATTAACCCACATACAGTATGCAGGGAGCTTCATAGAATGGGTTTAACTAATAGTTAATAGGTTTCTTCACTAAACTGCCAACAAATTTAAAGTGCACATAAAAAACAGTTTCACCACTTTAGTCATAACTTCTCTATGACTTCTTCTGTTTGTTTGATGTTGTCATTACTGCCACAAGTGGTGGACTGAGTACCATATAGACCACAGCTGGGAAACATATTTTTTGGTGCTCTATGATTCAGAAAGGCTGCTTTAAACGAAGTATAATCATGTGCAGTCGGACATGAGCATTGCATTTTTTGGGGTGGGATTAAAAATGGCCTTAATTAATACACAAATACATTATACATGTATTTGCGTATACCTGTAGAAACCCTGCTGCTGCCTGTCAACAAAAAGGTCCACCTCCTCTCTGTAGTGCTTCTCTTTGTCGTCATGGATGAGACCCACCACTGTTGTGTCATCCACATATCTAACGATGTGGTTTGTGTTGTACTGAGCACAACAGTCATGGGTCATCAGGGTGTAAAAAGTAGAGGGCTGAGAACACAGCCCAGTGGAGTGCCTGTGCTCAGCATAATGGTGTCTGATCTGTTATTCCCTCCCCGTACAAATTATTAAAAAGTCCTGTATTTAGTTTTGCAGGGGTGTGTTCAGTCCTAGTGGGCCCATTTTGTTGATCAGGTGCTGTGGGATTATGGTATTAAAGACCAAGATTAAATCCACAAACAGCATCCAGAACATTGTATTCATTTTTCCCCCCCAGGTGTTCCAGGGACAGGTGTTGTGCGGTGGTTATGGCATCCTCGGTGAAACGCTTTAATATGCAATGTGAAGGGGGGTAGGATAGAGGTGATGTGACCTTTGACCAGCCTGTCGAAGCACTTCATGGTTAGATTTTAAGTTAAGAACACCTCGATCAATGCTGGCTAGTTCTTAGAAATACTTTTCAAATTTCCCCCCTCAACCTTCCAAGCCTGTTTTTTTTTTACTCACTGTACTGTTGAAGTAATTTTAGAGATTGGGACCAAAATAAGTCTTTCCTGTGGTTTTATTAAAAAGTTCAAGTACCAATGATTGTCACACACACACTAGGTGTGGCGAAATGATTCTCTGCATTTGACCCATCACCCTTGATCACCCCCTGGAGGTGAGGGGATCAGTAAGCAGCAGCGGTGCCGCACCCGGGAAACATTTTTGGTGATTTAACCGCCAATTCCAACCCTTGATGCTGAGTGTCAAGCAGGGAGGTAATAGGTCCCATTTTTATAGTCTTTGGCATGACTCGGCCGGGGTTTGAACTCACAACTAATTACACACTTTTAACACAACACACCAAAGAACACATTGTGTTAACAGTGTCAGTCAAAAACTATTTCTATTCTCTCTTAATTGTATTTACTTATTTACCCAACAGACGTCCATCAGCCCCCTAACATTAAAGAGGAAGAGGAGGATCCACAGCCCACCCACATGAAAGAGGAAGAGGAGGAAGTGTGGATCACTTAGGAGAGAAAGTGTCTTCTAGGGCAGGAGGAGGATGATGTCAGCAAGTTTCCACTGACTGTTGTCTCTGTGAAGACTGAAGAGCATGAAGACAAACCACCTGAGTCCTCACAGCTTCATCACAGTCCAAGTAAGCACATATCATTTTATTCTCAGGGCATTCAATCCATCACAACTGGACTGTTCACTTTGTCTTATAAAACCCAAAACCAGTAAAGTTGGGACCTTGTGTAATCTGTAAATAAAAAGAGAATACAATGATTTGCAATTCCTTTTCAACTTATATTCAATTGAATAGACTGCAAAGACAAGATATTTAATGCTCACTCTGAGAAACATAACTTTTTTTTGTTTGCAAATAATCATGAACTTAGAATTTAATGGCAGCAACACATTGCAAAAAAGTTGTCACAGGGGAATTTTTTACCACTGTGTTACATGGCCTTTCCTTTTAACAATACTCAATAAACATTTGGGAACTGAGGAGACACATTTTTGAAGCTTTTCAGGTGGAATTCTTTCCCATTCTTGCTTGATGTACAGCTTAAGTTGTTCAACAGTCCGGGGGTCTCCGTTGTGGTATTTTAGGCTTCATAATGCGCCACACATTTTCAATGGGAGACAGGTCTGGACTACGGGCAGGCCAGTCTAGTACCCGCACTCTTTTACTATGAAGCCACGCTGTTGTAACACATGGCTTGGCATTGTCTTGCTGAAATAAGCAGGGGCGTCCATGATAACATTGCTTGGATGGCAACATATGTTGCTCCAAAACCTGTATGTACCTTTCAGCATTTATTGTGCATTCACAGATGTGTAAGTTACCCATGTCTTGGGCACTAATACACCCCCATACCATCACACATGCTGCCTTTTGAACTTTGCGCCTATAACAATCCGGATGGTTCTTTTCCTCTTTGGTCCGGAGGACACGACGTCCACAGTTTCCAAAAACAATTTGAAATGTGGACTCGTCAGACCACAGAACACTTGTCTACTTTGCATCATTCATCTTAGATTAACTCGGGCCCACTCGGGTGTTGTTGATAAATGGCTTTTGCTTTGCATAGTAGAGTTTTAACTTGCACTTACAGATGTAGCGACCAATTGTAGTTACTGACAGTGGTTTTTTTAAGTGTTTCTGAGCCCATGTGGTGATATCCTTTACACACTGATGTCGCTTTTTGATGCTGTACCGCCTGAGGGATGGAAGCTCCATAATACCATCACTTACGTGCAGTGATTTCTCCAGATTTTCTGAACCTTTTGATGATATTACCGACCGTAGATGGTGAAATCCATGAATTCCTTGCAATAGCTTTTTGAGAAATGTTGTTCTTAAACTGTTTGACGATTTGCTCACACATTTTTTCACAAAGTGGTGACCCTCGCCCCATCCTTGTTTGTGAATGACTGAGCATTTCATGGAAGCTGCTTTTATACCCAACCATGGCACCCACCTTTTCCCAATTTGCCTGTTCACCTGTGGGATGTTCCAAATAAGTGTTTGATGAGCATTCCTCAACTTGCTCACTCTTTTTTGCCACTTTTTTGAAACATGTTGCAGGAATCAAATTCCCAATGAGCTAATATTTGCAAAAAATAACTAAGTTTTTCATTTGGAATGTTAAGTATCTTGTCTTTGCAGTCTATTCAATTGAATATAGAATGAAAATGATTTGCAAAACATTGTATTTTGTTTTTATGTACGATTTACACAACGTGACAACTTCACTAGTTTTGGGTTTTGTAGAATGTATAACCATTGAAATATGTCAGGAAAAAAGCAAAAACATATTAATTTTTGTACCAAAAAATGTATTTTTGTATTCCCCAACAGTTTCTGTGGGTGGACAAAAAGAAAATGTCTGTGACGTGGGCTGGCATTGAGACATGGGGGGCGACTGACAAAAAGAAAAATCCTGGTCCATGACGTCATCAGCAGGCGGCGGCGTGATGTCATCAGCGCGGGTCTCCAGCTGACTGACAGCCCAATCTGTAAACTGCTTGGCTAAATGAGTGAGGGGATTACCATACAATGGCGGCGAGGAAGACTGGGCTGCCTGTGGAGTCTTGCTGTCTGGAGGAGGAGTTTGGGGGAACGACGCGTCCTGACGGTGAAACGAAGCCTTTCTGGCTGGCTTCCGTCTTCGCCAGCGCGTCCCCATCTCCCCGTGGTCAGTTGCGAGAAAACTGACGGCTGGCTTCATTCTGTCACGATCGGGGTGCAGCTTGCTGCGGTTCGTTCTCCCGGAATGCAATACTGACGGCTCCGGACGACAGCGTGAAGGTAGGATATGATTTAATCTTTGTAAATCATCCAATCTACCAACATACAGGCAAAACAAGAAAAAGGCAAGTGTGCCTAACACACGTGAAGCTAAGACTTAACCGAAGCTATGGCATGGAACAAGAAAACTTACTTGGTAAAGGCGTGACACAAACAAGGAAGCCAGAACGAGTGATTAACAAAGGCAGACTTAAATAGTGATCTCATGATTAACGACAGGTGTGATCCGAACAAATGAGGCAGGTGAAACTAATGAGTCGCCATGGTGACAAAACAAACAAGGAAGCGCAAACAGGAACTTGTGGAGTCCAAAACTAACAGAACATAACTAAACAAAACATGATCTGGACCACGGATCATGACAGAATGTATGCAAAGTAAATCGTTGTGGGATGATTTACAATATTGGCTTTGCCTGACACTCCACACTTGTTTTCTGAAATTGATAATGTTTTGGGGATGTTAAAAAAAAAAAAAAAAGAAGAACATTTTAAAAACACAATAATGGGAGTTTTTGTTTTATCCACAAATGTATGTTTGTAAAAACAAAACCATTCTTCCACAAACAATTCAGTCATTTTCGCTCACTTTTATATTGCATAAAGGTCTGGGGACATACATATAAAACAATCACAACACAATCATCATATTACAAAAGAGAGTAATGAAGATAATTAATAAAATGGATTATAGAGACCCAACAAATAATTCATGAAGTCACACATTTTAAAATTGTATAAAAGACAACTGTTCAAATGATGTATAAAGTAAATAATAATAATATGCTTCCTGAAGTGGTCCAGAAGATGTTTCAGATGTGAACCAGTACATATGTATATCATATAAAGGTGCTAATCTATGGGATCATTAACTATTACAAATAAAACTATGTAACACTTCAATATTTCAAACACCTATAAAAAACACTATTATGAACAAGTCTATTGCTTTCTATTTACTGTTTTAATTGGTTTTACCCTTTGAAATTGTTTTTAATCACATTTATTTTATATTGTTTTTAATTGTGTTTAATATTGTTGTGCAGCACTTTGGAAACATTTTGTTGTTTAAATGTGCTATATAAATAAAGTGGATTGGATTGGATTGGATAAAATTGTCTGATGAATATATATACATATAAATTGTTTATTGTATGTAAAATATGTCTTGTACTGTTTACTCTCACCTTTTCAGTCAAATTGTTCTGTTCAAACTTTAATAAAAATACACAATGTTGCATATTAATGCATGTACTTGACTGAAAAAAGCACCAATATATAATATATAATCTTTAAATGTAGAAGCATATTAAAAAGATTGTTACACAAACAACAATGTCACACATGTTATATGTGCTGATGTTGTTAGAAAGTCAAAATGAATATCTTGACAGTTTATTTCAAATCCTGCAGTTTCATTTGCTGCTGCTGTTCTCACCAGCACACTTGTGTTTCTTACACTGGTACTTAGAAGAGAATCTTTCACCACACACACTGCAACTCAACACTTTCTCTCCTGTGTGTCTTCTCATGTGTGCTACAAGGTTTGATCGTTCACAAAAGCTTTTGTTGCAGATTGAACAGGAATGTGTTTTTCACCAGTGTGTGTTCTCTTGTGTGTTTTCATATTGACACTATTTGTAAAACCCTTACCATAGACTCAATAGGAAAAAGTTTTTTCGCCAGTGTGCATTCTCATGTGTCTTTTCAAATTATCCTTCCTTGAAAACGATAAGCCACAGATTGAACAAGAAAATGGATTTTCACCAGTGTGTGATCTCATGTGTACTTTCAATTTGGCACATTCTACAAAACCTTTACCACAGATTGAACACGAAAAAGGTTTTTCACCAGTGTGTGTTCTCATGTGTACTTTCAAATTGCTACTTTCTACAAAACCTTTACTACAGATTGAACAGATAAAAGATTTTACTCTAGTGTGTGTTGTTCTGTGTTTTTTCAAATACAAACTGTCTGCAAAACCTTGACCACAGATTGAACAGGGAAAGGGTTTTTCACCAGTGTGTGTTCTCATGTGTACTTTCAAATGGTTACTTTGTACAAAACCTTTACCACAGATTGAACAAGAAAACGGTTTTTCACCAGTGTGTGTTCTCATGTGTACGCTCAATTTGCCACTTTCTACAAAGCCTTTACTACAGATTGAACAGATAAAAGGTTTTTCACCAGTGTGTGTTCTCATGTGTACTTTCAAATTGCCACTTTCTACAAAACCTTGACCACAGATTGGACAGGAAAATGGTTTTTCACCGGTGTGTGTTCTCATGTGTACTTTCAAATTGCCACTTTCTACAAAACCTTTACTACAGATTGAACAGATAAAAGGTTTTTCTCCAGTGTGTCTTCTCATGTGTGCTTTCAAATGGTGACTGTGTACAAAACCTTTACCACATATTGAACAGGGAAAAGGTTTTTCTCCAGTGTGTGTTCTCATGTGTCTTTTCAGAAGACTATGGTATTTAAAGGTTTTGTCACAGTGAGAACATTTGAAGTGAGTGTTGTCAGTGTGACATGTCTTATCATCTTTAGAGTCTTCATCATCAGTGTCAGGAGAGTGTGACGTTGTGTCCTCACTATCTGATAGTGGAGCTAAGAGCTTGTCTGCTTGTGATCCTCCACAGTGGTCTCCATCAGCTTCTGTTGTCATGTGTTGTGTTGAGCTGCTGCTCTTCTCCTCACTTTCACCTTTGACCTCATCATCTTCACTCTTCACAGGGACACCAGTCACTGGGAACTCCTCCAGTCCTTCAAGATGATCTCCCTCCTGACTGATGCTGTGTTCCTCCTCTTCCTCTTTAATGTGCGGGTTCAGTGAGTCTTCCTCTTCCTTTTTACAGGGAAGGGTCTGTATCAAAGAGGAAAAGGAGACACCAGAGGGTCTGTGGCGCCTGGTCTTCCTCTTTGATGGATCCTCCTTCACCATCCTGAAGCTACACTCCTGTTTTTCAGGCAGAAGTTGTTCTTCACAGACGTCTGCAGGACACAAAATGACAAACATGCTTGAGAAATGTCCAGACTTGATGAGTCACATGAGGCATTCAGTAAGTCCACATGTACTTAAAATAACAAGTTATTACATGAATTGGCCTGAAAACAAACACACTGCTCTTTACAACATTTAAGATGGCGGCGCGCACAATTGCAGCGGCTCATGGCTCTCCTTTTCAGTGCTATTCTTCATTGTTTTTCTACTTCTTTCTTACCTGTGCTTTCACTATCGGTTCTGTCTATACTCAGTACACCCGCTAGACACTTTTGGATATCGACGTCCAATACCAGATTTCGGTCTCCAGAGACTTTCACTACACGCACAACATCCCAGAAGACATAGCGAGATCGCCGGGCTCTCCGTGGATTGTTATCGGGTCTGGGAGGCGGCGCAGTCAGAGAAGGGAGAGGAAGCAGAAACAAGGCTGTAGGGCCGGTGTTATCCTACGGCTAAAGAAACAACCACACAAGCCACCTCTACTGAGCCTCTTTCTCTGCCATGCCAGATCCCTGGTGCATAAAACGGACGACCTGGAATTACAACTTAATGGAAATCGCTATGTTCGTGACTGCTGTGTTTTGGCCATCACTGAAAAGTGGCTTCACCCGAGGATCTCCGATGCTAGCCTGCAGCTAGCAGGCCGCACTTTGCTCCGCTGGGACAGGACTGTGAACTCTGATAAGAGCAGAGGAGGGGGTCTCTGTGTTTACGTGCATGATAACTGGTGTAACAGCGGGACAATCATAGACCAACACTGTTCCCTAGACCTCGAGCACATGTCTGTAAGATGCCAGCCTTTTTTTATCCCGAGAGAGCTAACTGTAGTGATCGTCACGGCTGTTTACATCCCACCCGACGCCAACGTGAACACAGCGCTCTCTCTCTCCTGCTGAACACTGTAAACCAACAGCAGCGGGTCCACCCGGATGGTTTCACATTATTGCAGGGGACTTTAATAAGGCCAACTTAAAGACTGTACTGCCAAATATTTACCAATATATAAAGTGTTCTACTAGGGGAGAGAACATTTAGGATCATGTTTACACCAATATCAGGCACACATACAGAACCACACCCCTGCCAGTCAGACTATCTTTCCCTCCTGCTCTCTCCAGCCTACTCCCCTCTCAGACGCAGAGTCAGACCCACCATAAAGACAGTTACAACCTGGCCTGAAAATGCTCTGTCAGACCTACAGGACTGTTTCAGCCGAACACGCTGGGACTTACACAGGAACTGTACTGGACTATATCAAGTTCTGCATTGGGAATGTGACTGTCGATAAAATCATTCGGGTTTTCCCTAACCGGAAGCCCTGGATGACCAGCCAGGTCCGCTCACTCCTCAGGGTCCGCGACGCTGCTTTTAGGTCAGGTGACAGAGCTCTGTACAGGGCTGCTCGAGCTGGCCTGAAGAAAGGAATCAAAAAAGCTAAGGCGGACCACAGGATGAGTATAGAGTCCCACCTGTCCAGCAACAACTCACGAGAGGTGTGGCGGGGCATACACCACATCACCAACTTCAGAGGCTGTGATGTATCAACAGCAGACCTGAGTGCGCCGCTAGCAGAGGAGCTAAATAGCTTCTTTGCTTGCTTCGAGACACCACAGCAGCACTCATCTGTTCCAGTCCTGCCCCCATCCCCACCTGGCTCTACCTCCACCACCACACTGACTGTACAGGAGCATGATGTCAGAGGGGTGCTCCTGGCAGTGAACCCCAGGAAAGCTGCTGGCCCAGACTGAGTTCCTGGCAGGGTGCTCAGAGCGTGCGCCCACCAGCTCACCTCCACCTGTATCAGGATCTTCAATCTCTCCCTGGCCCAGGCCAGGCCTGCCTGAAATCAGCTATAATAATCCCGGTGCCGAAGAAGTCTCCCGTCACCACCCTGAATGATTACCGCCCGGTGGACCTCACCCCGGTAATCATGAAGTGCTTCGAGAGGCTGCTTATACAGCACATTAAGGACTATCTCCCCCAATATTTCGACCCCTACCAGTTTGAATATCAGGCGAACAGATCCACTGAGTATGCAATCACTGTGGCTTTCCACTTTGCTCTACACCACCTGGAGCAACAGCAGAGCTACGTCCGGATGCTCTTTGTCGATTACAGTTCTGCCTGTCATACAATAATACCGGACATCCTCAATACAAAACTGGACACTCTCAGCCTCCCCCTCCTCTCACTTGTGCCTGGATTAAAGACTTTCTCTCCAACCGGCCCCAGACTGTGAGACTCGGCCCCCACCTCTCCTCCAACCGCATGTTGAATACCGGCTCCCCACAGGGCTGTGTGCTGAGCCCTCTTCTGTACTGCCTCTACACCTACGACTGCAATTCGTAGAGAAGTTTGCGGACAACACGACAGTGGTCGGACTCATCTCAAAGGGGGACAAGGCAGCCGAGGCAGCCTACAGAGAGGAGGTCCAGAAGTTGCCAGACTGGTGCTCGTCTTTTTGTGTCGTTCGCCATTGCCGGGTCTAAATTGGCTGTCAAACGGTACCAACTTGTCAAGAGTACGTCCTCATTCTTCAACTATCCAGGTGAGAGGCATGATTCATGATAATCTTTCACCAGCACCCAGGCGAGGAGAGAGCTCACCAGGCGAGGAAGGAGCTCACCAGCCGGTGATGTCAACATAGACACACAAGCTATAAATAGTTTGTCTGCATTAGCACTTATAATAACAATATCACTAATACTTGCTTGCTATTCAAGCCATGAAATGCAAATGGAGTATTGTTGGTGCTTTTTGGATGGTTATAGAAGACCTCCCATTGGCTCCATTTACATTTATGAGTTATAATGTGATTTTAAAAATATATATATCCATCGTCATGTCTTTTATAATGACTGTGAACGATAGAAAAAATACCCCCAAAAAGTGCAGTTCCCGTCTAAATTCCAGTGATTAGATTTAAGACTTTAAGTCTATGAGCATGAAGTGATGAAGCCTACTTGGATGAGAGGACAAACGTCTTCTAAGACAAAGTGAACAGTCCAGTTGTGATGGATTGAATGCCCTGAGAATAAAATGATATGTGCTTACTTGGACTGTGATGAAGCTGTGAGGACTCAGGTGGTTTGTCTTCATGCTCTTCAGTCTTCACAGAGACAACAGTCAGTGGAAACTTGCTGACATCATCCTCCTCCTGCCCTAGAAGACACTCTCCCTCCTGAGTGATCCACACTTCCTCCTCTTCCTCTTTAATGTGGGGCGGCTGTGGATCCTCCTCTTCCTCTTTAATGTGAGGGGGTTGCTGGATGTCTGTTGGGTAAACAAGTAAATAAGATAAAGAGAGAACAGAAATAGTTTTGGACTGACACTCTTAACACAATAACATTATTTGTGTTCTTTCCTGTGTTGTGTTAAAAGTGTGTAGCAAAACAACCAATAAATACGCAGGAAATACCTCCTCTTGTCCCAGCCACTACAATTAATTCAAAAGTGGTACAGTGAGTATAAAAAAAGGCTTGGAAATTTGATGGGGGCAATTTGAAAAGTTTTTATAAGTACGAGGCAGCATTGATTGAGGCATTCTTAAATTTACACTCACTGATGTAAAGTGTTTAAATATTTTATTCTGTATACGGTCCATGACACCTAAACGTTATCTCTAAACTTAACCACGATCTTGTAATGACTTAGTCATTACCATAACTTCAATATAATGGAAATAAAAATAAAAATCCGAAATCACTTAAAAAAACATTCATGGTATGTTTTTGTCATCATGCAAAATACTTTTTTGTGGTCATTTTGTTGGCTGGGCCAAAAGGAACTTTTACCAAAACATGTTTCACTAAGTGGTGTTTAATGGAGTATCTCCATCAACAATTCCTCTTTAGGGAATTGGAGACCATCTACGACACGCTGAAGGAAAGTCAGTCACCTTTATGTTCTTTTAATAAATCAAGCGTTGACTACTTTGGTTATTGAAAATAAATGTTTACTTCCACTTATTGTTGCATGTAAGTCAGGAAGTGAAATTATAACTTTGAATTAGATTTGATTACAGTATAAAATGTATTTGGTGAGTGTGTGAGTTTTGTGTAAGTGAAGTGAAGTGAATTATATTTATATAGTGCTTTTCTCTAGTGACTCAAAGTGCTTTACATAGTGAAACTCAATATCTAAGTTACATTTAAACCATTGTGGGTGGCACTGGGAGCAGATGGGTAAAGTGTCTTGCCCAAGGACACTACGGCAGTGACTAGAATGGCGGAAGCGGGGATCGAACCTGCAACCCTCAAGTTGCTGGCACGGCCACTCTACCAACCGAGCTATACCGCCCATGTGTAAACATGTTGATACAGGTTTACATCTTTTTGGGGACTGGAACACATATGTCCTGAAAGGATGCACCCATTTTTAAAACCGTCACTAAACTGTGCCACCAACATTGCTTCACTTAGCTCATTAAGCAAACTACCAGGGTGAGTGAGTCCTTTTAAACCTTCATAGACCTCGTTGTTACTTCTGACCAGTCTAAGATCACCACAAGTGGAACTACTGTATGCGGCTTAAGTGATCATTCCATGATTTTCTGTACCCGTAAAAAACATAGAACTGAGGCTGACGGCCACAAAACAAACAAAACTACAATCCTCAAGACCTAGACTAGCAAGGCTTTCAATGACAAACTGGCAAATTAAGACTCGCTCCGTACTTGCAAGTACACAGGTCTTTGGGTCAATTCCTAACCTCAGAAAAGTAGATAACTTCACAGTCAAAGTGGGTGACAATATTATAACAAACAAAAATGAGATTACCTATCTTGGCTGCATCGTAGAGACTAATCTCTCCAGTGAAAAAATGACTACTAAGGTAGTCAAAGAATCAACCGACGAACTCTGTTCTTACTAGTGTTGTCCCAATACCAATACTATGGTACCAGGACCTGTACCAAAATGTATTTCGATACTTTCTAAGTAAAAGGGACCACAAAAAAGTGCATTATTGGCTTTATTTTAACAAAAAATCTTAGGGTACATTAAACATATGTTTCTTATAGCAAGTTTGTTATTAAATGAAATAGTGAACATACTAGACAACTTGTCTTTTTGGAGTAAGTAAGCAAACAAAAGCTCCTAATTTAGTCTGCTGACATATGCAGTAACATATTGTGTCATTTATATTCTATTATTTTGTCAAAATTTTTAAAGACAAGTGTTAGAAAATGTATTATTAATCTACTTGCTCATTTACTGTTAATATCTGCTTATTTTCTGTTTTAAAATGTTCTATCTACACTTCTGTTAAAATGTAATAATCACTTATTCTTCTGTTGTTTTTAGACTTTACATTAATTTTGGATGATACCACAAATTTGGGTATCAATCTGATACCAAGTAGTTACAGGATCATACATTGGTCATATTCAAAGTTCTGATGTGTCTAGGGACATACTTCCTTAGTTTATAAACATAATATATATATTTTTTTAAACCAAAGATGATGTTGTGATAGCCAAAATATATTGATGCAATCATAGAAATAGTACTTTTTAGAGGCGGTATAGTATGATTCATTAGTATCGCGGTACTATACTAATACCAGTATACCGTACAACCCTAGTTCTTACATAGTAGGATCACCCCGCTGTTGGGTAGAATTACACTTAAGACTTTAACACAAGAACTCATTTAACCCCACTTTGACTACGGAGTTCATGTTTGGTACCGTGACGCCTTAAAAGCCCTGAAAAACTAACTCCAGACAGCCCAAAACAAAATGACAGGGACGGCGTGGCGCAGTGGAAGAGTGGCCGTGCGCGACCCAAGGGTCCCTGGTTCAATCCCCACCTAGTACCAACCTCGTCATGTCCGTTGTGTCCTGAGCAAGACACTTCACCCTTGCTCCTGATGGGTGCTGGTTAGCGCCTTGCATGGCAGCTCCCTCCATCAGTGTGTGAATGTGTGTGTGAATGGGTAAATGTGGAAGTAGTGTCAAAGCGCTTTGAGTACCTTGAAGGTAGAAAAGCGCTATACAAGTACAACCCATTTATCATTTATTATTTACTCAACCGTCCATTTTGGGCTCACTTTTCCGCCAACCATTTCCTTAACGTGGGGAGGCTCTTGGTATCTGACAGAGTACCGTATTTTCCGCACCATAAGGCGCCCTGGGTTAAAAGCCGCGCCTTCAATGAACGGCATATTTCAAAACTTTGTCCACCTATAAGCCGCCCGGTGTTGTAAGCCGCATCTAACTGCGCTAAAGGAATGTCAAAAAAACAGTCAGATAGGTCAGTCAAACTTTAATAATATATTAAAAACCAGCGTTCTAACAACTCTGTTCACTCCCAAAATGTACGCAAATGTGCAATCACAAACATACGTATATCAACATGGACAGAGCTGCGTGAAAAAAGCCACCCGGCCTCTTCGCGTAAACTTAAACTTACCTTAACCACTCGCTCATCTTTTCTTCATCCATCCCTTCGAGTTAGCTTTTATGATGACGCCGGCTGGAAAGGTCTCTTTTGGCAAGGTCCTCCTTTTGAATATCACCATGGGTGGAAGTTTCATTAGCATGGCAAGCTAGAACCACAGTGAAGGATGACTTCTCATTCCCTGTGGTGCGAATATTCACCGTACGTGCTCCCGTTCCACAGTGCGGTTCACAGGAATATCAGTTGCTGTGAAATACGGTAGTAATCCGTGTGCGGATGGAGAGATTGCGTCTTTTCATGAACCGGATCCTTGTCGCTTTGTAGGAGCCATTTTGTGGTCTTTACAGATGTAAACACACAAAGGAAATGAAACGTACGGTGATATCCGCGCGCTTTTTCTTCTTCTACGCGGGCGGGTGGTTGCTTACAGTAGAAGAAGAAGCGCTTCCTGTTCTATGGGGGCGGGTGCTTACCTTGGCGGTTGCTTGCGTAGAAGAAGAAGCGCTTCCTGTTCTACCGGGAAAAAAGATGGCGGCTGTTTACCTAAGTTGCGAGATCGAAACTTTATGAAAATTAATCTTAATATTTATCCATATATAAAGCGCACCGGGTTAAAAGCCGCACTGTCAGCTTTTGAGTAAATTTGTGGTTTTTAGGTGCGGCTAATGGTGCGGAAAATACGGTACATCTTCTTGCAGTTGGTCTGGTGTAGAAGATACACCATACTACTAAAATACTCATGTACCTGTCTAGATACTTCAAAATATATTGACCACTATAACACCAGAGGTAGTTGTACAAGTCACATTCAACCCAGATTTCACTCCAAAAAAGGTTCTAAATCGTGTGCCTGCTATACCACCAACATGTGGAAGTCCCTATCAAAAAGAAAACATATTATAGGTTGCGGCTACTCGTACCTGGGAATATACAAAGCCTTTTACTTATTTGAAATTATATTTTCATTTATTTTCTTGCAGTATATTTGTATTTTAAATGCTACTTTCTACATAGTACTGTGTGAGTTAAATTATATATTTCAAGTGAAACCATGTCAGGCTTTCTTGTAGCAGTGAATGTGTACCGTGATGAAAGTGTACCCTTTCCTATGCAAACTTCTCATAACTCCTTCAATCAATCAATCACATATTGTTACAAACTGAGAGGAACATCAACCTCAAACTGTCTCGTTTTCATGAAGAATCTCAATGAAAGCATTGCATCATCCCCACAAGACAAAGCATCTTCCTATTGAAGAAAAGTGTTACTAATGAAATATAAAGTTAGTAAAGATGTGAGAGTAAGAAGTCAACAAACCTGTTCTGTGTAACACAACTTGATGTTTCTTGAAAACAGCGTCCAGTAGTTGATGTTGTCGCTCCTTCTCCTCTTTTGTTGGACAAAGTTCCTCCTCGTACTTTGCTATCATCCTTTCGCACATTTTCACACAATCACAACACTTTACACTCTCATTTGATCTCTACTTAGCGATGTGTTGATAACGTCCGCGTCTCTTTGTTAGCAGCTAACAAGCTAAGCTAACTAGCACGCTAAGCTAACTAGCACAAGACTTGATAAAGTGCGCTCAGACTAATGTATCCGGATACAAACAATGACTAACAATGTTTCATCTACTACACGACATATATGCGTACATGTATGCACTAAATACAAATAGAGAAACAATAATGGCCAGTGGCCACGTTTAGGCCTTCTCTGTCGAACGCCATTTTGCTTTTGACTCCTTCGTCTTCTTTGGATGGACCAGTTCAAGGATTCAGTGGTCTCGTTCTCGCGAGACTCTCAATTGACGGGTCAAAGGTCGAGAGAGATAAATATTTAATATTTTATGCGATAGAGTGTTGACTCCTTCAAAGCCCATTTGTGTCGTTGTGGATTCAAGGCATTCGGAAATAAAAATAATAATAATATTACTGCCAGGACTTTTGCTGCGTGGGAAATGTTATTAATGTTTTGTATAAAATTAGATTATCTAGGAGTAAAAGGGAACAACAATAAAAACACGTGGAAGGGTAGATTTAAAGAAATCAGGCAGTAATATCGCTACAATTTCTACCACTTTCACTCTTGTCATTGCAGTGAATGTCGCACGGGGGCGCCACTGAACCCCGTCATTAAAGGTTTGTTATATACTTTCCGTTTATTTTTTAAAAACAAGACACTCTTTTATATCACATTGTTATTCAAACAAATATTACATAAAAGAAAAGCAAGGTAACAGTGACCGCAGGCAATATCTTCGTCCACTCGGCTGTGACGTCATTCCCAACTTCCGGGGTAAACGGAAGACAGCAGAACAGAGCAGTCCTGCCTTGTAACGTCAAGTGTGCTAACTGTCGTGAAAGCACATCGACGGAGAAAGACTTGAGCAAGACGCTAATAAGTCAGTCTTATTATTTGTTCTCCAGTTTGAAATATTTACGTCGTATAAAATACATATTTGAATCTTTATTCAAGGGTACAATCGTCTCGATGCGCTAGAAGCACTGTGCCGCTTCTCCTGCTATCTTTGCTTGTTAGTTAGCTTAGCTCGCTAGTTAGCTTAGCTTCTTAGCTGCTAACAGAAGTTATCAACACATCGCTAAGTAGAGATCAAGTGTGAGAGTAAAGTGTTGGGATTGTGTGAAAATGTCTACATTACAAATGTTGAGAGCGTTGGTGGATCAGCGACTAACTGCTGCCGTTGAAGAAATATTTGTAGTGTTAGAAAGAACGATAGCAGAATACGAGGCGGAACTTTCTAGAACAAAAGAGGAGAACGATCAACTACTGGACGCTGTTTTCAAGAAACATCAAGTTGTGTTACACAGAACAGGTTTGTTTACTTCTTACTCTCATATGTTACCTACCTTTATATTTGACTAATAACAAGAAAATGACATTTGGAATATATAATATAATCACAATGACCAGTGGTGGAACAAGTCAGAGCTGGGCCGGGGGCGGGGCCCCCTAAACCCAAATAATAAAGATAATTCTAACATAATTTTACAACATACACATGCCTCTCTGGGTTTGCTACCAACAATCTTTAACCAGGTTTTAAATTGTTTGCCAGCCATTTTTGCTGAAATTTGCATTTTCTTGACATGTATTTATTTTCTCACTTTCACCACAACATCAACCCGTTCACAGGATGTAGAAAAATTATCAAAGGGGATCTGATTTTTTTATTTATTTTGCCTATCATTCACAATCCTTATGTAAGACAATAACATGTTTTCATTTTTTATGCATTCTAAGTCGTAAACAAACGTTAGCAAAATCTTAACTATCCTAAGTCTTAACAATGGAGTCAATTGGAGCGCCTCTATTCTGCTCACTAAGCCCCCTAAATAAGAATTAGTTGATCAATATAATATACCCAAAAGTCATTTTTTAAATGTTATCTCTTTTCAAACATGCTGTAAAAATGCATATCCTCTGGAAATATGCCTTATAATAGCCACAAACTGGAGGATACATTTTTAATTAGGATAACGTTTAAAAAATTGTTTAAAGGTTTTATGGAATTTTCCAGGGTGTACGCCGCCTTCCGCCACCCTGTTACCCCAAAAGGGACAAGAGGTAGAAAATGGATGGATGGATGGAAAAAGGCACATCATGGAATGATATTTATATCCTTTAGATGCATGAAAGATAAAGTAGAGTTAATGAAACATGTAGAATAGATTGTGTTTTACACCCTCTGTTGTTTAAAAAGGGTACAGTTAGGGCTGGACTATTATTGCAAAAATAATAATCACCATTATTGTGATTGATATTGTAATCACGATTAATTACACAATTATTTTAGTATGAAAACACCAGTATTTATTTTACTACCAAAACTCAACTCTAAATATAGTTTTAAAAAACGGATATTAGTTAGTAACAAATAAAATAATAGTAACAATAAATGTAAATAACAATGGCAATATAATTGTTATAAGTTCTATTTTTTTACCTTTTACACATATTTTACTACCATTTAAGTGTGCTTTTTTGTCAAATAAAAATGTATAAAATGTTTAGTTAAATGCAGAATCTGTCACATTTATTGGTGCAATATAGCTTTGGACAATTTTTAACCAGAACTTTGGGTCAAAGCATAATAATTGTGTAAATGCATCAATAAGTTCATTATGTTTGTGTGAGGTGCTTTTTTGAAACCTTTATTTTGTTAGTGCAGTCAGACCTATTATTGTGAAGGGGGAAGTGTGTTGCTGTTCTCAGCTTGACATGTGGAGGCATTTGACCCATTTCCCTTGATCACCCCCTGGGAGGAGATGGGAGCAGTGGGCAGCAGCGGTGGCCGCACCCGGGAATCATTTTTGGTGATTTAACCCCCAATTCCAACCCTTGATGCTGAATGGAGTAATGGGTCCCATTTTTATAGTCTTTGGTATCACTCGGTTTGAACTCACAACCTACCGATCTCAGGGCGGACACTCTAACCACTAGGCCATTGAGTAGGTTGTCCTGTTTGTACATTAATCCTACATGGATGATGTCGTTCACAACAACACAATCAGATGAGATGTGTTGTGGGTGTATGGATTTTCCTTGCCAGCTTTAGCTTCGTAGTTTAGTCGCTATTTGGAATGGCCGCCTCAAGGACGGGACGGTTGCGTGTTTCATAGTAACGTTACTAGTCGTTGTGACATGTAGAGGACTAGGAGGTTTATTACCATTGTGGGGGAGTTTTCTGTGTCTGCGTACCTTTGACACACCCGTACACCCACCGGAGAGACGCCACACTTTCTCCACCGTGTGTTTGAGGAGCCTGCAAAAGACCTGCACATACATGTAACAATCATGTTCAATCTACAATACAGTTTGGTGTAAACCTAAAAAAAACAATACAACCATAAAGGATAAAGGTTGGCTTTTTAGCTTAATGCTAACATACAATGGACAACCACATTGACAGGCTAACAAAAATTAGCATTGCGATCGTTTTGTACAAAGGTTTAGCAAATATGAGTTTAGTTGAACAAAACTGACATAAAACAACAGATGCATTTTTACTTACATACATATATTCACCAAACTGTGTAGAAACTAAACTTTGTACTACTCGGCCATCATGTTCATCAAACCTTAAAACTCTGATTTAGTCTGGGACTTTATTGCCAGGTCTTCTTGTATCACAAAATTGTGAAATTAAATATTTTCCACTCACAAAGACCCCAAACGTCCAGATTTTTAACCGCTAATTTGTATTTTTGATGTTCAGTTGGCCGACCAGAGGAATTAGTTGTCACGACAGCTAACTTTATCTTCTTACATCACACCTTCAACCATCCTCCATTGCAGCAAATACATTACATTTCTTACAAGTATTATTATCACTGAAGGACAGTAGAACGAGGCTAAACATGTTACACACAAAGGAAAGGCAAGCTAATAGCTAAAATAGCTGCTAAACTAGCTTGAAACGAGAAGAAATAAGTGCTTAGTCATTTTTCCCATTCAAAATGAATTGGCCGTTTTTAAAACTTCTACCATGTCCACTTTTTTCAACCGATTCAAATCATTCCACCTTCAACATATTCCACTAATCCTGGACATTCAAACTATGATTTTTCTAAGTTCCAAAAAATTTGAAGAATACCCAGAATTCCCGTTTTTTTCAAACCCTTTTTTCTGTCGACCACATTTTTCAACCCACTTCGACCGTTCCACGGGAAAATCATTCCTCTTAATTAGGACAAAAAAAATGAAGTTTTTTCTCTGGAAAAATTCCCGGTTTTCCCGAAATTCCAGGAATTCCATAACACTATTTCTCGACCGATTTGAAAAATTCCAACACCAACCATTCACCCATTCAGAACATTCACATTTTTTTGCATTTTCAAAAAAAAATTCAGATTTTCCCAAAATTCCCAAATTTCCATGAAATTCTCATTGAAAATAATGGGACATTTTTCAAAGTTCCACAACTCCAACATTTTTCATCCCATTCACACCGTTCCAACTTCAGACTGTTCATTCTATTCGGTAATCACGGGCTTTCCCATTACAAATTCCAAAAATTCCCAGAAGTCCACGTTTTCCGGGACATTTTTCCCCATTCTAAATGAATTAGCCATTTTTCAAAATCCCACCATTTCCAAATTTGTCAACCAATTCAAACCATTCCACCTTCGACATATACCACTAATTCTGGAAATTGAAATTACAACATTTTTCAACCGTCCCACCGTCAAATCATTATTCTTAATCAGGACAGAAAACAAAGTAGTTTTTGAACTGGAAAAATTCCCGGTTTTCCCGAAATTCCAGGAATTCCATAATACCATTTCTCAATTAAAAATGTTACGACTTCAACATTTCTCAACCGATTTGAAAAATTCCAACACCAACCATTTCAACTCATTCAGAACATTCACATTTTTTAGCAATTTCAAAAAAATTCCCGCTTTCCCCGAAATTCTCAAAAAATTCCATAAGATTCCCATTGAAAGGAATACAATGAAAGTTCCACAACTCGCACATTTTTCATCTGATTCAAACCGTTCCAACTTCAAAATGTTCAGTGTGTTCATGAATTGTGTGCTCCCGTTCAACACTTATTAAAATAAATTCCTGGATTTTCTAGAATTGCCAGTCTTGAGGGACATTTTCCCCATTCAAAATGAATTATCCATTGTTCACACTTCCACAATTCCCACATTTTTGAAACCATTCCACCTTCAACACATTCAATTCATCCTGGGAATTCAAACAACCATTTTTCCACATTCAACAAATTTCCAGGAATTCCTGTTTTTTTCCAACCTTATTTCCAACCTTCTTTAGTACGATGACTCCTTTCACATTGTTCAACCCATTTCAACCGTTCTACTGTCAAAACATTCCTCTGAGTCAGGACAAAAAACCAAGTTGGTTTAAGAACTTAAAAAATTCCCGGTTTTCCCGAATTCAAACTCTTCAACATTCAAACCATTCCAACATTCACACTATTCTTGCATTCATACTACATTCTGTCAGCATTTCAGTTCAACTTCAGCATTGGAGCATTCACACACATTTTTTTCAGGAATTGTTTCATCTAGTTATTATTATTATTATTATAATTAAATGTAGCTTACCACATTGAATGTGTGGACTGCATGAATGATGCCTTCTCAGTTCTCACGCTAACGCAATTTGAGTGTCTAGAAACGCACTAAATTGATCTAATCCATTATTACTATTATTAATAAGGTAAACAAGCTATATTTTGAAGGAGTAGTCAGTAATCTGATTACTTCTTCCCAGTTTAACTGTAGTGACACTATCTAAATCAGGGGTCACCAACGCGGTGCCCGCGGGCACCAGGTAGCCCGTAAGGACCAGATGAGTAGCCCGCTGGCCTGTTCTAAAAATAGCAGCACTTACCAGTGAGCTGCATCTATTTTTTTTAAATTTTATGTATTTACTAGCAAGCTGGTCTCGCTTTGCTCGACATTTTTAATTCTAACAGAGACAAAACTCAAATAGAATTTGAAAATCCAAGAAAATATTTTAAAGACTTGGTCTTCAATAACTGATAAAGAAACAGATAACAGATTTGGTGTCCAGTTCAAAGTGTGACATGATTTATTTAAAAAATTTGAGAGTTGACTTTTGTATTTTACATGAGTTAGTATTTGTACAAACATGGTGCAAAGTAATTCATGATTTGTTAAAAAATGCTAGTGGCTAGCTAGTTCAAATGGGATATTGTGATTTCACAAGACTGTCTTAGAAGTGATCATTTGAAAATGTTCAATTTGAAAAATGTGCACTTAGAGAAAATATAAAAACAAAGTGTTGCATATTGATATTGATCTGTTTCTATATATATTTATTGTGAGAAATCATTAAGATGATCAGTGTGTCCACAAAGATAAATATCATTAATTATTAATAATAACAGAGTTAAAGGTAAATTGAGCAAATTGGCTATTTCTGGCAATTTATTTTAGTGTGTATCAAACTGGTAGCCCTTCGCATTAGAGGGGAACATTATCAGCAGACCTATGTAAGCGTCAATATATACCTTGATGTTGCAGAAAAAAAGACCATATATTTTTTTAACCGATTTCCGAACTCTAAATGGGTGAATTTTGGCGAATTAAACGCCTTTCTATTATTCGCTCTCGGAGCGATGACGTCACAACGTGGCGTCACATCGGGAAGCAATCCGCCATTTTCTCAAACACCGAGTCAAATCAGCTCTGTTATTTTCCGTTTTTTCGTCGGTGTGTTGTCGGAGGGTGTAACAACACGAACAGGGACGGATTCAAGTTGCACCAGTGGCCCAAAGATGCCAAAGTGGCAAGAAATTGGACGTTTGTTCCGCACACTTTACCGACGAAAGCTATGCTACGACAGAGATGGCAAGAATGTGTGGATATCCTGCGACACTCAAAGCAGATGCATTTCCAACGATAAAGTCAAAGAAATCTGCCGCCAGACCCCCATTGAATCTGCCGGAGTGTGTGAGCAATTCAGGGACAAAGGACCTCGGTAGCACGGCAAGCAATGGCGGCAGTTTGTTCCCGCAGACGAGCGAGCTAAACCCCCTGGATGTCTTGGCTCACACCGTCCCTTATGCCACCAAAGATGATCAAGAGAAGAATATCGACCCTAGCTTCCCTGGCCTGCTGACATCAACTCCAAAACTGGACAGATCAGCTTTCAGGAAAAGAGCGCGGATGAGGGTATGTCTACAGAATATATTAATTGATGAAAATTGGGCTGTCTGCACTCTCAAAGTGCATGTTGTTGCCAAATGTATTTCATATGCTGTAAACCGAGTTCATAGTTGTTAGTTTCCTTTAATGCCAAACAAACACATACCAATCGTTGGTTAGAAGGCGATCGCCGAATTCGTCCTCGCTTTCTCCCGTGTCGCTGGCTGTCGTGTCGTTTTCGTCGCTTTCGCTTGCATACGGTTCAAACCGATATGGCTCAATAGCTTCAGTTTCTTCTTCAATTTGGTTTTCGCTACCTGCCTCCACACTACAACCATCCGTTTCAATACATGCGTAATCTGTTGAATCGCTTAAGCCGCTGAAATCCGAGTCTGAATCCGAGCTAATGTCGCTATAGCTTGCTGTTCTATGCGCCATGTTTGTTTGTGTTGGCTTCACTATGTGACGTCACAGGAAAATGGACGGGTGTATATAACGATGGTTAAAATCAGGCACTTTGAAGCTTTTTTTAGGGATATTGCGTGATGGGTAAAATTTTGAAAAAAACTTCGAAAAATAAAATAAGCCACTGGGAACTGATTTTTAATGGTTTTAACCCTTCTGAAATTGTGATAATGTTCCCCTTTAATCAGTACCCAAGAAGTAGCTCTTGGTTTCAAAAAGGTTGGTGACCCCTGATCTAAATGAAAGCAAAACAGATATCATCTTTTTTGGGAAACATGTTGACTGTGCTCATGCCTTTTTAGAGCAGACATGTCTCCGGGTACTCCGGCTTCCTCCCACCTACCAAAGACATGCACCTGGGGATAGGTTGATTGGCAACACTAAATTGGTCCTAGTGTGTGAATGTGAGTGTGAATGTTGTCTGTCTATCTGTGTTGGCCCTGTGATGAGGTGGCGACTTGTCCAGGGTGTACCCCGCCAGCACCCCCGGCGACCCCAAAAGGGACAAGCGGTAGCAAATGGATGGATGGATGTCTCTAAAGATAAATGTGAAAATCACTAATTATTGTCCACCAGCAGGCGACTCAGTGGCCTAGTGGTTAGAGTGTCCGCCCTGAGATCGGTAGGTTGTGGGTTCAAAGCCCGGCCGAGTCATACCAAAGACTATAAAAATGGGACCCATTACCTCCCTGCTTGGCACTCAGCATCAAGGGTTGGAATTGGGGGTTAAATCACCAAAAATGATTCCCGGGCGCGGCCACCGCTGCTGCCCACTGCTCCCCTCACCTCCCAGGGGGTGATCAAGGGTGATGGGTCAAATGCAGAGAATAATTTCGCCACACCTAGTGTGTGTGTGACAATCATTGGTACTTCAACTTTAACTTTTAGGGGGAGCTCATCACTAGTACTAATGCTGGAGGCTGGCATGTGGTACATTATTTACTGTGTGTGTATGACTTATTCAGAGGGAGAAAAACACTCTAGTATGGCGTCTACCATTAAGGATTGCAGGAATGACTTTTAGTATGTTTTTATATGAATAAGGGGGATTGGACGTTGGCCTGGGAAGGCATTCCCCTGAAGGTCTTCTTCATGTGTCAGCTGGAAGTACCGTATTTTCCGCACTATAAGGCGCACCTAAAAACCACAAATTTTCTCTAAAGCTGACAGTGCGCCTTATAACCCGGTGCGCTTTATTACGATTCATTTTCATAAAGTTTCGATCTCGCAACTTCGGTAAACAGCCGCCATCTTTTTTCCCGGTAGAACAGGAAGCGCTTCTTCTTCTACGCAAGCAACCGCCAAGGAAAGCACCCGCCCCCATAGAACAGGAAGCGCTTCTTCTTCTACTGTAAGCAACCACCCGCCCCCGGAAGAAGAAGAAAAAACGCGCGGATATCACCGTATGTTTCATTTCCTGTTTACATCTGTAAAGACCACAAAATGGCTCCTACTAAGCGACAAGGATCCGGTTCATAAAAAGACGCAATCTCTCCATCCGCACACGGATTACTACCGTATTTCACAGCAACTGATATTCCTGTGAACCGCACTGTGGAACGGGAGCACGTACGGTGAATATTCGCACCACAGGGAATGAGAAGTCATCCTTCACTGTGGTTCTAGCTTGCCATGCTAACTTCCACCCATGGTGATATTCAAAAGGAAGACCTTGCCAAAAGAGACCTTTCCAGCCGGCGTCATCATAAAAGCTAACTCGAAGGGATGGATGGATGAAGAAAAGATGAGCGAGTGGTTAAGGGAAGTTTACGCGAAGAGGCCGGGTGGCTTTTTTCACACAGCTCCGAAGGCGAACACACCTTCACTAAGACGGGCAGACAGCGCCGGACGACATACGCCAACATTTGCCAGTGGATCGTAAATGCCTGGGCAGATATTTCGGTCACAACTGTGGTCCGAGCTTTCCGGAAGGCAGGATTCACAGAACTACTGGACAACAACAGCGACACTGACTCCGATGACTTCGAAGAGACGGAGCCGGCCATTTTGGAACCCACGCTTGCGCAACTTTTCAATTCGGACACCGAAGACGAAGAATTCGAAGGATTTACGAATGAAGAATAACTTCAGAAGGTGAGCGCTATGTTTATTTTGTGTGTTGTGACATTAACGTTCGAGCAACATTATGTTGCTATTGCTCTACACCATTTTGAATTTTACTATGTTTGTGATTGCACATTTGCGTACATTTTGGGACAGAGTTGTTAGAACGCTGGTTTTCAATATATTATTAAAGTTTGACTGAACTATCTGACTGTTTTTTTTGACATTCCCTTTAGCGCAGCGTAGGCGCGGCTTATAATCCGGGGCGGCTTATTGGTGGACAAAGTTATGAAATATGTAATTCATTGAAGGTGCGGCTAATAATCCGGTGCGCCTTATAGTGCGGAAAATACGGTACCCTGACTGCTGTGAGGGGAAACTGATGAGATTGTGAGATCATATGTTGGTGCAGGACAATGTCTCATGTGACTGAGCAAAGCTGGACTTTTCTCAAGAATGTTTGTTTTCTCCTATTCACAGATGTCGAAGAAGAACATTTTCCTTATGAGCAGGAAGAAGAGCCACAGCACCACCACATTAAGGAGGAAGAAGAGGTACCACATTCCCATCACATTAAAGAGGGAGGAGAGGAGCCACAGTCCCCCCATATTAAAGAGGAAAACGAGACTCCACAGACCCATAGTGTTAAACTGACCCTTCACATTAAAGGTCAAGCGGAGGACCCACTGATGTTACACATCAAAAATGAAGAGGAGGACCCACTGACCCCTCACTTTAAGGAGCAAGAGAACCCGCTGACCCCTCACATTAAAGAGGAAGAGGAGGACCAAAAGCTGCTGCACATTAAAGAGGAAGAGGAGGAACACAGCATCAGTCAGCCTAAATGGTTGGAGGAGTTCCCAGTGACTGGTGTCCCTGTGAAGAGTGAAGATGATGAGGTCAAAGGTGAAAGTGAGGAGAAGAGCAGCAGCTCAACACAACACATGACAACAGAAGCTGATGGAGACCACTGTGGAGGATCACAAGCAGACAAGCTCTTAGCTCCACTATCAGATAGTGAGGACACAACGTCACACTCTCCTGACACTGATGATGAAGACTCTAAAGATGATAAGACATGTCACACTGACAACACTCACCTCAAATGTTCCCACTGTGACAAAACCTTTAAATACCTTAGTTATCTGAAAAGACACATGAGAACACACACTGGAGAAAAACCTTTTTCTTGTTCAGTCTGTGGTAAAGCTTTTGCACAAAGTTCATGTTTGGTAAAACACAGGAGAACACACACCGGAGAAAAACCTTATAACTGTTCAATATGTGGTAAAGGTTTTACAAAGAGTCTGAGTTTGAAAATACACAAGAGGGTGAAAAATCACAGTCCTATTCTATCTGCAACAGAATCTTTTGTGAGCGATCAAACCTTGTAGCACACACGAGAACACACCCAGGAGAGAAAGTGGTGAGTTGCAGTGTGTGTGGTGAAAGATTCTCTTATAAGTACAAACCCCGTTTCCATATGAGTTGGGAAATTGTGTTAGATGTAAATATAAACAGAATACAATGATTTGCAAATCCTTTTCAACCCATATTCAATTGAATTCGCTACAAAGACAACATATTTGATGTTCAAACTCATACATTTTTTTTTTTTTTTTGCAAATAATAATTAACTTAGAATTTCATGGCTGCAACACGTGCCAAAGTCGTTGGGAAAGGGCATGTTCACCACTGTGTTACATGGCCTTTCCTTTTAACAACACTCAGTAAACGTTTGGGAACTGAGGAGACACATTTTTGAAGCTTCTCAGGTGGAATTCTTTCCCATTCTTGCTTGATGTACAGCTTAAGTTGTTCAACAGTCCGGGGGTCTCCGTTGTGCTATTTTAGGCTTCATAATGCGCCACACATTTTCAATGGGAGACAGGTCTGGACTACAGGCAGGCCAGTCTAGTACCCGCACTCTTTTACTATGAAGCCACGTTGATGTAACACGTGGCTTGGCATTGTCTTGCTGAAATAAGCAGGGGCGTCCATGGTAACGTTGCTTGAATGGCAACATATGTTGCTCCAAAACCTGTATGTACCTTTCAGCATTAATGGTGCCTTCACAGATGTGTATGTTACCCATGTCTTGGGCACTAATACACCCCCATACCATCACACATGCTGCCTTTTACACTTTGCGCCTATAACAATCCGGATGGTTCTTTTCCTCTTTGGTCCGGAGGACACGACGTCCACAGTTTCCAAAAACAATTTGAAATGTGGATTCGTCAGACCACAGAACACTTTTCCACTTTGTATCAGTCCATCTTAGATGAGCTCAGGCCCAGCGAAGCCGACGGCGTTTCTGGGTGTTGTTGATAAACGGTTTTCGCCTTGCATAGGAGAGTTTTAACTTGCACTTACAGATGTAGCGACCAACTGTAGTTACGGACAGTGGGTTTCTGAAGTGTTCCTGAGCCCATGTGGTGATATCCTTTACACACTGATGTCGCTTGTTGATGCAGTACAGCCTGAGGGATCGAAGGTCACAAGCTTAGCTGCTTACGTGCAGTGATTTCTCCAGATTCTCTGAACCCTTTAATGATATTACGGACCGTAGATGGTGAAATCCCTAAATTCCTTGCAATAGCTGGTTGAGAAAAGTTTTTCTTAAACTGTTCAACAATTTGCTCACGCGTTTGTTGACAAAGTGGTGACCCTCGCCCCATCCTTGTTTGTGAATGACTGAGCATTTCATGGAATCTACTTTTATACCCAATCATGGCACCCACCTGTTCCAAATAAGTGTTTGATGAGCATTCCTCAACTTTATCAGTATCTATTGCCACCTTTCCCAACTTCTTTGTCACGTGTTGCTGGCATCAAATTCTAAAGTTAATGATTATTTGCAAAAAAAATGTTTATCAGTTTGAACATCAAATATGTTGTCTTTGTAGCATATTCAACTGAATATGGGTTGAAAATGATTTGCAAATCATTGTATTCCGTTTATATTTACATCTAACACAATTTCCCAACTCATATGGAAACAAGGTTTGTACCAGTGTAAGAAACACAAGTGTGCTGGTGAGAACAGCAGCAGCAAATGAAACTGCAGGATTTTAATTTTGACTTTCTAACAACATCAGCACATATAACATGTGTGACATTGTTGTTTGTGTAACAATCTTTTTAATTTTTTTTTACATTTATAGATTAGATATTTTATATTAGTGATGTTTTAAGTCAAGTACATGCATTAATATGCAACATTGTGTACTTTTATTAAAAATCTAACAGAACAATTTGACTGAAAAGGTGAGAGTAAACAGTACAAGACATATTTTAGTGTTTTCTATAGGTGTTTGAAATATTGAAGTGTTACATATTTTTATTTGTAATTGTTAATGATCCCATAGATTAGCACCTTTATATGATATACATATGTACTGGTTCACATCTGAAACATCTTCTGGACCACTTCAGGAAGCATATTATTATTATTTACTTTATACATCATTTGAACAGTTGTCTTTTATACAATTTAAAATTTGTGATTTTATGAATCATTTGTTGGGTCTATAATCCATTTTATTAATTATCTTTATTACTCTCTTTTGTAATATGATGATTGTGTAGTGATTGTTTTATATGTATGTCCCCAGACCTTTATGCAATATAAAAGTGAGAGAAAATGGCTGAATTGTTTGTGTAAGGATGGTTTTGTTTTTACAAACTTACATTTGTGGATAAAAAAAAATCTCCATTATTGGGTTTTAAACATTTTTTTTACGTTTTTTTTTCTTTTTTAACATCCCCAAAACAATATCAATATCAATCAAATTTTGGAGTGTCAGGCAAAAGCCAATATTGTACATCATCCCACAGAGATTTACTTTGCATACATTCATAAAATAAACTGTTTATTTTGTTTCCCTATCACAGAACGAACAAGTTTTGTCATCTTTTGCAAAACATCTTAAAAATGATTTTCAGTTGTCAATCCGGGGCTTTTTTTTTTCTTCTAAAATTAACTCCTTTGCGTTTGAAAGAATGGAAACTTTGAAGTTATGAGTATTTTTTTGTGCCAGAGAAAATACAGTAAAGAAGAAATAGTAAAAAAAAAAAAAAGAAAGAAAAAAAGATGATATAAATAAATAAATGATAAATGGGTTGTACTTGTATAGCGCTTTTCTACCTTCAAGGTACCGTATTTTCCGCACTATAAGGCGCACCTAAAAACCACAAATTTTCTCAAAAGCTGACAGTGCGCCTTATAACCCGGTGCGCTTTATATATGGATAAATATTAAGATTCATTTTCATAAAGTTTCGGTCTCGTAACTACGGTAAACAGCCGCCATCTTTTTTCCCGGTAGAACAGGAAGCGCTTCTTCTACGCAAGCAACCGCCAAGGTAAGCACCCGCCCCCATAAAACAGGAAGCGCTTCTTCTTCTACTGTAAGCAACCACCCGCCCGCGTAGAAGAAGAAAAAGCGCGCGGATACCGTACGTTTCATTTCCTTTGTGTGTTTACATCTGTAAAGACCACAAAATGGCTCCTACTAAACGACAGGGATCCGGTTCATGAAAAGACGCAATCTCTCCATCCGCACACGGATTACTATTTCACAGCAACTGATATTCCTGTGAACCGCACTGTGGATACAACGGGAGCACGTACGGCGAATATTCGCACCACAGGGAATGAGAAGTCATCCTTCACTGTGGTTCTAGCTTGCCATGCTAATGGCCAGAAACTTCCACCCATGGTGATATTCAAAAGGAAGACCTTGCCAAAAGAGACCTTTCCAGCCGGCGTCATCATCAATCAATCAATCAATCAATCTTTATTTATATAGCCCTAAATCACAAGTGTCTGAAAGGGCTGCACAAGCCACAACGACATCCTCGGTACAAAGCCCACATAAAAGCTAACTCGAAGGGATGGATGAAGAAAAGATGAGCGAGTGGTTAAGGTAAGTTTAAGTTTACGCGAAGAGGCCGGGTGGCTTTTTTCACGCAGCTTCGTCCATGTTGATATACGATTCCATGCGCGCCCACATCACGCTGGTTTTAATATATTATTAAAGTTTGACTGACCTATTTGACTGTTTTTTTGACATTCCTTTAGCGCAGTTAGATGCGGCTTACAACACGGGGCGGCTTATAGGTGGACAAAGTTTTGAAATATGCCGTTCATTGAAGGCGCGGCTTATAACCCAGGGCGCCTTATGGTGCGGAAAATACGGTACTCAAAGCGCTTTGACACTACTTCCACATTTACCCATTCACACACACATTCACACACTGATGGCGGGAGCTGCCATGCAAGGCGCTAACCAGCAGCCATCAGGAGCAAGGGTGAAGTGTCTTGCTCAGGACACAACGGACATGATATACTGTAATTCAAATATTTTGAATGAAAGCCTTTTTAATTTTTGTAATTATTTTTATTTGCAGGTTGTATTTAATGAAATCTTCAAATAATAAAATACTTGTATCAGTCAATAAGTGCATCAGCGACCAAATGCCTTTTTCAAACCATTGCTGTACAAAGATGGACTTGTTTCTCATTTTAATATAAGAACAATTCCATAGTGGAGTATTGTGTGTGATGAAGTTGTGTTTGTAAATTAGTTTCCAGTACAACAACACTTGCTGGTAGAGAGAAGTACAGTTCACATTTCAACCGATACGGCAAAAATTCCGGTACTTCGGAATCGACACCAGTCCTCAACTGTACCACTTTTCGGTACTTTTGTGTGTGTTAATAATATTACAATGTATATTAGCATCAATCGAGCACAATTTTCGTAAAGTGGAGCCTTACTTTACCTAATTTGTAGCATTTTTGTGTCAATTTCTTTGTTGGCATTGACAATTGCAACATTTACCTAAAGGTAGTTTGGCTGAGTCCGCTCTCAGTGTTGCTGGAGTGATCACCAAGTGTCGAACAGAGGTCAAATTAGTTTGAAGTGCGATAATAAACAGACATTCAACATCCAGCCAGGCTGACTGTTTGTCCCTGGCATTGAAAACTCATGCCACATTCCACGTTTGGACTCATTGTGCACTCTTGTTTGTCACCATAGCAACCCATTAATTTTTACCTGTCACGTCACGCACCTGTTTCACGTTTTGAGTCATGCACCTGTTTTCGTTAATCATGTCTGTAGTATTTAAGTTCATTGTTTTCAGTTTGTCTGTCTGGTGACATCCCACAATTATGCTCGGCACATTTCTTACACTTGATTTCATGTCCATCGTTCATGCTGCTCCTTTTAGTCAATGCCAAGTAAGTTTTGTTTATTAATGCTATAGTCTTTTTGGTTTCATAGTTTGTTCTCCGCCACTGTGCGCGCTTTTCGTTTGTACTTTTTTTTTGCTATAGTCTTTTGGTTTCATAGTTTGTTCTCCGCCACTGTGCGCGCTTTTCGTTTGTACTTTATTTTGATATATTAAATAAATCATGTATTTACATTCCCGTCTCGCCCGAGCCAACTTTCCGTTGCATTCCGGAAAAGCAAAAACCCAGGACCAAGTCATGACAGCCGGAGGACCTTGGGGCTGCGGAGAACGTTCATGTTTTTAAGAGCAGGTTTAAGACGCAACTTTTTGATTTGGCTTTTACCTGATATTAATTATTTCAATGAAGTCATTTGTATTTTACTTTTCATCCTATTAGTTATGCAACAATTTATTTAGTTCTATTTATTTGTTATACATCCATTTTATTTGTATATTTGTACATTTTTTTCCTATTCATCTTCATATGTCTTAATTGTATTTTATTTTTTGTATCTCTACTTATGGTTCTTACTATTTTACAAGATTTGTTATTTTTATTTTACAACGTTCCTCAGATGAGCCATCTGCCTCAGGGGTTGTCGGCCAGGCTTGTGGGGGCGCTTTTGTGTCAGCGTCCTGGTGGCCATGGTCAGTGCATTGATGAGCATAAAAAACATAACATCAGAAACAAGACAAGATTTAGTTTATGAAACAGTTCAGGCAATCTGCAGAATAAATAAAGCAGGAAGTGTAGTAACATTTCTCTGGTACCTGCTCATCAGAGGTGGGTAGTAACGCGCTACATTTACTCCGTTACATCTACTTGAGTAACTTTTGGGATAAATTGTACTTCTAAGAGTAGTTTTAATGCAACATACTATTACTTTTACTTAAGTATATTTATAGAGAAGGAACGCTACTTTTACTCCGCTACTTTTATCTACATTCAGCTCGCTACTCGCTACTAATTTTTATCGATCTGTTAATGCACGCTTTGTTTGTTTTGGTCTGTCAGACAGACCTTCAAAGTGCCTGCCTTACTGGTGACGTTTCAGTTCGTTCCACCAATCAGATGCAGTCACTGGTGACGTTGGACCAATCAAACAGAGCCAGGTGGTCACATGACCTGACTTAAACAAGTTGAAAAACTTATTGGGGTGTTACCATTTAGTGGTCAATTGTACGGAATATGTACCGTACTGTGCAATCTACTAATAAAAGTTCAAATCAATCAATCAAAAGTGTGAAGGAAAAAAGATACTTGTTTTATTTCAACCGTACATCCCGTCAAAAGCCTCAAGACTGACCGCACATGAGGACGTTCCTGTCTTCACAATAAAAGTGCCGCGCCATCGCGCCTGCGCTTTCAAAACAAGAGTCTCCGAAAGCCAGCGTAAACAAGCTAGCAAGCTACGGAGTTTGACACCAATATATTTCTTGTAAAGTGTATAAAAACGAATATGGAAGCTGGACAAATAGGATGCCAAAAACCCACCACTTTCATGTGGTATTAGACAGAAAGGAGGAACTTTTCTTCTCCTGCATTTGAAAACGTGGACGCTATCATCACGACTGTCTGATTACAATCAACGCAAGTCATCAGAATCAGGTAATACACCAACTTATATTCTAGTCTTCATTAAAGAAAGGAATCTATATGTTAAACATGCATGTATATTCATTAAAACATCTTTAACATGTAAACAAAAACAGCAAAATAAATACTTATAAATTATATACTGTATATATCAATGTATATGTATGTATGTATGTATATATATATATATATATATATATATATATATATATATATATATATATATGATATGAGTGTGTATGTTACTCATCAGTTACTCAGTACTTGAGTAGTTTTTTCACAACATACTTTTTACTTTTACTCAAGTAAATATTTGGGTGACTACTCCTTACTTTTACTTGAGTAATAAATCTCTAAAGTAACAGTACTCTTACTTGAGTACAATTTCTGGCTACTCTACCCACCTCTGCTGCTCATGTAGGAGTTGTGGGCAATGAATTAGCAGATAGATACACAAAACAAACTAGCACTAAAACAGAAGTAAACATGGAGATGAACCACAGTAAAGAAGAAGTGAAGAACATCATTAAGATAGAAGACAATAAAAAGATCATTGGAATAAGGAAAAAAATGGTCGAGAGTATTACAAAGTCCAGAGGAGAGTAGGTGTAATGAGAGGAGGAATAGAAATAGGAAGGAAGAAGACATTATTACTAGAATGAGATTAGGACATACATATCTAAATAGTTGATAGGAAACATAATACAGGACTGTGTGACTGTTGTCATCACATAGAAAGTGTAGGACATCTTTTAATACATTGTAGCAAATACAATAGAGAAAGGCCAATACTGGGAAATAAGTTAGTGAAAGAGAAGGTTAGGTTAGTAGTGGAAGATATTTTAGGATTGCACTGAGAACACATAGGTTATAAAACATTATACACATATTTAAAAAAGACTGGGTTAAATAAAAGAATATAGAGTAGGGATCCACCTCGGTTCACACTCCATTTCAGTAGGTGGCGGTAATGCACACCACAAGGTTGCTTGTCAACCGCCATTAAACCAAAGAAGAAGAAGAAGAAGGCTTTGTTTATCCCTCATGAACTTTGACTTCGACAAATTGGACATGCGCAGAAGCTAACTTGGTTGATAGCGCGACCTCCTGTACTGTAGAATGTAGTATGGACCATAGGACAGGACGAAGACCTCCTGTACTGTAGAATGTAGTATGGACCATAGGACAGGACGAAGACCTCCTGTACTGTAGAATGTAGTATGGACCATAGGACAGGACGAAGACCTCCTGTACTGTAGAATGTAGTATGGACCATAGGACAGGACGTTAAGAAGCTGTGGAGGCCTAAGATGCTCTACTAGTCTGCTGGAAATCCAAAGAAGACGAAGGAGTCAAAAGCAAAATGGCGTTTGACAGAGAAGGCCTAAACGTGGCCACTGGCCATTATTGTTTCTCTATTTGTATTTAGTGCATACATGTACGCATATATGTCGTGTAGTAGATGAAACATTGTTAGTCATTGTTTGTATCCGGATACATTAGTCTGAGCGCACTTTATCAAGTCTTGTGCTAGTTAGCTTAGCTTGCTAGTTAGCTTAGCTTGTTAGCTGCTAACAAAGAGACGCGGACGTTATCAACACATCGCTAAGTAGAGATCAAATGTGAGTGTAAAGTGTTGTGATTGTGTGAAAATGTGCGAAAGAACGATAGCAAAGTATGAGGAGGAACTTTGTCCAACAAAAGAGGAGAAGGAGCGACAACATCAACTACTGGACGCTGTTTTCAAGAAACATCAAGTTGTGTTCCACAGAACAGGTTTGTTGACTTCTTACTCTCACATCTTTACTAACTTTATATTTCATTAGTAACACTTTTCTTCAATAGGAAGATGCTTTGTCTTGTGGGGATGATGCAATGCTTTCATTTAGATTCTTCATGAAAACGAGACAGTTTGAGGTTGATGTTCCTCTCAGTTTGTAACAATGTGTGATTGATTGATTGAAGGACTTATGAGAAGTTTGCATAGGAAAGGGTACACTTTCATCACGGTACACATTCACTGCTACAAGAAAGACATGGTTTCACTTGAAATATTTGTTTATGAAATATTTGTTTAACTCACACAGAACACAGTACTATGGAGAACGTAGCATTTAGAGTACACAAATACCGCTAGAAAATACAATTTAAAAAAAACAAAAGGCTTCTCCTATTCCCAGTTACAACCTAAAATGTATTTTCAAAGTGACTTTGAAGGAAGTAAAGGATTTACACTCCTTTATGTCTATTGATCGGGAGTTCCACATGTTGGTGGTATAGCAGGAAAACAAATTAGAACCTTTTTTTGGAGTGAAATCTGGGTTGAATGTGATTTTTACAACTACCTCTGGTGTTATAATGGTGAATATATTTTGAAGTATCGAGACAGGTACATGAGTATTTTAGTGGTATGGTGTATCTTGTACACCAGACCAACTGCAAGAAGATGTACTCTGTCACCTACCAAGAGCCTCCCCACGTTAAGGAAATGGTTGGCGGAAAGGTGAGCCCGAGATGAACATTTGAGTAGAAGCCCAATAATTTTGTTTTGGGCTGTCTGGAGTGAGTTTTTCAGGGCTTTTAAGGCGTCACGGTACCAAACATGAACTCTGTACTCAAAAGTGGGGTTAAATGAGGTCTTGTGTTAGAGTCTTAAGTGTATTTCTACCCACCAGCGGGGTGATCCTACTATGTAAGAACTAGGGTTGTGTATACTGGTATTGGTATAGTACTGCGATACTATCCATCTATCCATTTTCTACCGCTTGTCCCTTTCGGAGTCACGGGGGGTGCTGGAGCCTATCTCAGCTGCATTATTCATATTCGGTACTATACCGCCAATATCAATATTTTTTGGCATCACAACATCTTTCGTGTTTATAAACTCAGGAAATATGTCCCTGGACACATGAGGACTTTGAATATGTACTACCAATGTATGATCCTGTAACTACTTGGTATCAGATTGATACCCAAATTTATGGTATCATCCAAAACTAATGTAAAGTATCCAAACAACAGAAGAATAAGTGATCATTAGATTTTAACAGAAGTGTAAATAGAACATTTTAAAACAGAAAATAAGTAGATATTAACAGTAAATGAACAAGTAGATTAATAATCTATTTTCTAACACTTGTTCTTAATAATTTTGACAAAATAATAGAATATAAATGACACAATATGTTACTGCATATGTCAGCAGACTAAATTAGGAGCCTTTGTTTTTTTACTTCCTACTAAAAGATAAGTTGTCTAGTATGATCACTATTTTATTTAAGGACAAACTTGCAATAAGAACATATGTTCAATGTACCCTAAGATTTTTTTGTTAAAATAAAGCCAATGCACTTTTTTTGTGGTCTCTTTTTTTCTTAGAAAAGTATCGAAAAGTATCACAATACATTTTGGTCCAACACCAGTAAGAACAGAATTTGTCAGTTGATTCTTTAAATACCTTAGTAGTCATTTTTTCTCTAGAGAGATTAGTCTGTATGATGCAGCCAAGATAGGTAATCTAATTTTTTGTTTGTTATAATATTGTCACCCACTTTGACTGTGAAGTTATCTACTTTTTTGAGGTTAGGAATTGACCCAAGGACCTGTGTACTTGCATGTACGGAGCGAGTCTTAATTTGCCAGTTTGTCTTTGAAAGCCTTGCTAGTCTAGGTCTTGAGGATTGTAGCTTTGCTTGTTTTGTGGCCGTCAGCCTGAGTTCTATGTTCTTTACGGATACAGAAAATGATGACATGAACACTCAAGCCGCATACAGTAGTTCCACTTGTGGTGATCTTAGACTGGTCAGAAGTAACAACGAGGTCTATGAAGGTTTAAAAGGACTCACTCACCCTGGTAGTTTGCTTAATGAGCTAAGTGAGGCAATGTTGGTGGCACAGCTTAGTGAAGGTTTTAAAAATGGGTGCATCCTTTCAGGACATATCTGTGTTCCAGTCCCCAAGAAGATGTAAACCTGTATCAACATGTTTACACACAACTCACACACTCACCAAATACATTTTATATTGTAATCAAATCTAATTAAAGTTATAATTTCACTTCCTGATTCTGACTTACATGCAACAATAAGTGAAAGTAAACATTTATTTTCAGTAACCAAAGTAGTCAACACTTGATTTATTAAAAGAACAAAAAGGTGACTGACTTTCCTTCAGCGTGTCGAAGATGGTCTCCAATTCCTAAAGAGGAATTGTTGATGGAGATACTCCATAAAACACCACTTAGTAAAACACGTTTTTGGTAAAAGTTCCTTTTGGCCCAGCCAACAAAATGACCACAACAAAGTATTCTGCATGATGACAAAAACATACCATTTATGTGATTTTGGAATTAGATTTTTTTTATTTCCATGATATTGAAGTCATGGTAATGACTCTGTCAATTTTTACACACTTTACATCAGTGAAGTTAAGAATGCCTCATTTAATGCTGCCTCATACTTATAAAAATGTTTTCAAATTGACCCCCATCAAACTTCCAAGTCTGTTTTTGTACTCTTTGTACCACTTTTGAATTAATTTTAAGAAAAAAGGAGGTATTTCCCATGTTTTTATTGGTTGTTTTGCTACACACTTTTAACACAACACACAAAAGAACACAAATAATGTAATTGTGTTAAGATTCAAGATGCTTTATTGTCCATTCTTTAACATGTACAAGACACATACGAACTGAAATTACATTTTCGGCACAGTCCCACTAAGAGCAGACATACGTTACAGGGAGACAAGACGAGACCGCCAACGGATCAGCCATTTATGGCGCTCCTTAAAAAAGGTGGGAAAAAGGTGATATTGGGAAAGTGGGGAAGAGTAAAAAATATCAGTTTAAGGCTGGACCCTCGGGAGGGGTTCATACTGAGTCCAAGGGAAAAAACCTAACAGTGTCAGTCCAAAACTATTTCTATTCTCTCTTTATCTTATTTACTTATTTACCCAACAGATGTCCAGCAGCCCCCTCACATTAAAGAGGAAGAAGAGGATCCACAGCCCCCCCACATTAAAGAGGAAGAGGAGGAAGTGTGGATCACTCAGGAGGAAGAGTCTCTTCTAGGGCAGGAGGAGGCTGATCTCACCAATTTTCCACTGACTGTTGTCTCTGTGAAGACTGAAGAGCATGAAGACAAACCACCTGAGTCCTCACAACTTCATCACAGTCCAAGTAAGCACATATCATTTTATTCTCAGGGCATTCAATCCATCACAACTGGACTGTTCACTTTGTCTTAGAAGACGTTTGTCCTCTCATCCAAGTAGGCTTCATCACTTCATGCTCATAGACTTAAAGTCTTAAATCTAATCACTAGAATTTAGAGGGGAACTGCAATTTTTTGGGGGATTTTTCTATCGTTCACAATCATTAGAAAAGACATGAGGGTGGATATATTTAAAAAAAAAAAATGAAAATCACATTCTAATGGGTGATATGGCCTTTTATTAATATGTGGATATTTTTAGGCATGTCGCGATACACCATATATATGTGGATATTTTGCCTTAGCCTTGAATGAACACTTGATGCATATAATCACAGCAGTATGATGATTCTATGTGTCTACATTAAAACATTTTTCTTCATACTGCATTAATATATGCTACTTTTAAACTTTCATGCAGAGAGGGAAATCACAAGTAAAAGTGTATTTATTAAAGAGTTATTAAGCAGTGGCACAAACATTCATGTCATTTCCAAACAGAAAGTGCAAGATTGTCAGAGACATTTTAAAACAAGCTATTAGTGCACTTTTGTGCATGATGTCACTAAGATGACATAACAAAACAACACTAAATTAAAGTGCACTTTTTGTACAAAACGCCACTACAATAGTTTAAAACAAATAAAGTGCTTTTTTGTGCACGATGTCACACAAGATATTTCAATAAGTGTCAAATAAAAATGAGCTGCATAATAGGAAATCAAATAGTGTACCGGTATGTCCTTCACTATGTGGTAGGTTCCTGCGGACGTTATCTCCTTCTGATGTTGACTATTTGTTTCATACGGTGTTGATGTGGAAATGGTTGCTTGGACATTTTGTCAGTGTGGCACCGGCCGAGATGTTGACATGCGGAGTTTCAAGCACTTTTCATTCTCTAGCGGGTGACTTTTCAAATGATGCTACAAATTAGCAGTGCTGCTACTTTTTGTAGCAACGCTTTTGCCGCATACTTGACATATTACGGTTGTCTGTTCAACATATTCCCGCTTGAAGCCAAACCACCGCCAGACGATGGACTCCCTGCCGTTTTTCTTGGTAATTAATTATTCCATCAATTGTTACCAGATTTGCACCTTCTTTCTCTCGTATTACCACTAGCACCACTCCGTTAGCACCACAGCTAACGTTAGCATACCGCTACCTGTCTGCTCCGTGAGAGCGTATGACGTTGCACGCGTGACAATATGTGACGTATGTAAGAAGGTGCGCTTGTTTTATGTCTCTGTGAGAAGGAGAGACAAGAAAGAGTGAGAAGAGCCTGTAGTGTAATGCCTGCAGCTAAAAGCAACTGTGTGAGAACGTATACTCCAATATCATCATATAGTCATTTTCTATATCGCACAGAGACAAACCCACGATATATCGGTTATATTCCATACATCGCCCAGCCCTAATTGTAACTCATAAATGTAAATAAAAGTCCACTTGCAATGGAGCCAATGGGAGGTCCTCTATAACCATCCAAAATACACCAACAATACTCCATTTGCATTTTGTGGCTTAAATACCAACCAAGTATTAGTTGAGTTGAGTTTGAGTTTATTTCGAACATGCATGCATACAACATGATACATCACACATGCATGCATACAACATGATACATCACACATGCATGCATACACCATGATACATCACACACGCATGCATACAACATGATACATCACACATGCATGCATACAACATGATACATCACACATGCATGCATACAACATGATACATCACACATGCATGCATACAACATGATACATCACACATGCATGCATACAACATGATACATCACACATGCATGCATACAACATGATACATCACACATGCATGCATACAACATGATGCATCACACATGCATGCATACAACACGATACATCACACATGCATGCATACAACATGATACATCACACATGCATGCATACAACATGATACATCACACATGCATGCATACACCATGATGCATCACACATGCATGCATACAACATGATACATCACACATGCATGCATACAACATGATACATCACACATGCATGCATACACCATGATGCATCACACATGCATGCATACAACATGATACATCACACATGCATGCATACAACATGATACATCACACATGCATGCATACAACATGATGCATCACACATGCATGCATACAACATGATACATCACACATGCATGCATACAACATGATACATCACACATGCATGCATACAACATGATACATCACACATGCATGTATACAACATGATGCATCACACATGCATGCATACAACATGATACATCACACATGCATGTATACAACATGATGCATCACACATGCATGCATACAACATGATACATCACACATGCATGCATACACCATGATGCATCACACATGCATGCATACAACATGATACATCACACATGCATGCATACAACATGATACATCACACATGCATGCATACAACATGATACATCACACATGCATGCATACAACATGATACATCACACATGCATGCATACAACATGATACATCACACATGCATGCATACAACATGATACATCACACATGCATGCATACAACATGATGCATCACAATTTCCAGTTTCTCTATTCAACATGTTGGAAAAGGAGTAGGAAGAAGCAGAGCTTATTTAATCCTACCCCTTTTCTTTTACATAACACTTGCTAAAACTTTTGTTCACTTCCTGTTCTCAATTTATTCACAATATACTCCATAAGTAATCACAATAAAAATAAATAAATAAATAATAATGAGTGAAGTAAGTTATATTTCATATGTTGAGATGAGTAAGATTATCTAGAAAATGAACGGATGGATGAAATAAATTCAGAATGTTTATCATGGTTCTTCTTCTTTGTACTTTGTAAACACTTTAAGTTTGAAGAGTTTCTTGAAGTGGATCATATTAGTACATTGTTTGATTGCTTTGATTAATCCATCCCATCATTTAATTCCACATACTGATATACTGAAGGTCTTAAGTGTTGTACGTGCGTACACATGTTTTAAATTACATTAATTTCTCCTCTTTTGTTGAGAAGAATTGTTGTACATTCTTGGCTAGCAGGTTATAGTTTGCTTTGTGTATCATTTTAGCTGTTTGCAAATTCACTATGTGGTGGAATTTCAGTATTTTTGATTCAATGATTAAAGGGTTTGAATGTTCTCTATATCCAACATGATGTATTATTATAACTGATCTTTTTTGTAACACCGTTAATGAATGAAGTGTACTTTTGTAGTTATTTCCCATATTTCTGCACAATAAGTCAGATATGTAACACTAGTGAGCAGTAGAGAATATGAAGTCATTTTTGGTCTAGAACATGTTTTGCTTTATTCATTATTGACGTGTTTCTTGCTACTTTATGTTGTATATTTTTTATATGAGATTTCCAATTCAGTTTATCATCAACCATTATACCTAGAAATTTGGTTTCATTTACACTTTCAATTTCTATTCCATCTATTTGTATTTGTGTTTGACTTTCCCTTCTACTGTTACCAAATAGCATTATTTTACTTTTACTGAGATTCAAGGATAGTCTGTTTTTGTCCAACCATCTTTTTAATGTGTTCATTTCTTCTGTTATTATTTGTATTAACTTCTGTGTGTTCTCTCCTGAACAAAAAGCTGTTGTATCATCTGCAAATAATACTAACTTTAAATATTTTGTAACTTTACAAATGTCATTTATATAGAGATTGAATAATTTAGGTCCGAGTATTGATCCCTGGGGTACACCACAGGATATATTTAGTGTTGTAGATGTGTGTTGGCCTAGCTTCACGAATTAGATTTTCCTCCAAGATTATATTTCTCCTCTTTAGTAGAGAAGAATTGTTGTACATTCTTTGGTAGCAGGTTATGGTTTGCTTTGTACATCATTTTAGATGTTTGCAATTTTACCAAATCATCGAACTTTAAAGGCCTACTGAAAGCCACTACTACCGACCACGCAGTCTGATAGTTTATATATCAATGATGCAATCTTAACATTGCAACACATGCCAATACGGCCGGGTTAACTTATAAAGTGCAATTTTAAATTTCCTGCGAAACTTCCGGTTCCCTTTGTCACCGATTCTGTTCATAACCTTTATGGACAGAATTTCTAGGCACAGTCAAGGCGTTGAGGGTATCTGGTTTGGTGGCTGCAGGATTAGGTCTCTGCTTTTTGCAGATGATGTGGTCCTGATGGCTTCATCTGGCCAAGATCTTCAGCTCTCACTGGATCGGTTCGCAGCCGAGTGTGAAGCGACTGGGATGAGAATCAGCACCTCCGTGTCCATGGTTCTCGCCCGGAAAAGGGTGGAGTGCCATCTCCGGGTTGGGGAGGAGATCTTGCCCCAAGTGGAGGAGTTCAAGTACCTCGGAGTCTTGTTCACGAGTGAGGGAAGAGTGGATCGTGAGATCGACAGCCGGATCGGTGCGGCGTCTTCAGTAATGCGGACGCTGTATCGATCCGTTGTGGTGAAGAAGGAGCTGAGCCAGAAGTTAAAGCTCTCAATTTACCGGTCGATCTACGTTCCCATCCTCACCTATGGTCATGAGCTTTGGGTTATGACCGAAAGGACAAGATCACGGGTACAAGCGGCCGAAATGAGTTTCCTCCGCCGGGTGGCGGGGCTCTCCCTTAGAGATAGGGTGAGAAGCTCTGTCATCCGGGAGGAGCTCAAAGTAAAGCCGCTGCTCCTCCACATCGAGAGGAGCCAGATGAGGTGGTTCGGGCATCTGGTCAGGATGCCACCCAAACGCCTCCCTCGGGAGGTGTTTCGGGCACGTCCGACCGGTAGGAGGCCGCGGGGAAGACCCAGGACACGTTGGGAAGACTATGTCTCCCGGCTGGCCTGGGAACGCCTCGGGATCCCCCGGGAGGAGCTGGACGAAGTGGCTGGGGAGAGGGAAGTCTGGGCTTCCCTGCTTAAGCTGCTGCCCCCGCGACCCGACCTTGGATAAGCGGAAGAAGATGGATGGATGGATGGACTTCCGGTTGAAAACGTCTAGGTATGATGACGTATGCGCGTGACGTCGATCGTTGGAACAGAAGTATTGGGACGCCATTGTATCCAATACAAAAAGCTCAGTTTTCATCGCAAAATTCCACAGTATTCTGGACATCTGTGTTGGTGAATCTTTTGCAATTTGTTTAATGAACAATAGAGACAGCAAAGAAGAAAGCTGTACATGCGATCGGTGTATTAGCGTCTGGCTACAGCAACACAACCAGGAGGACTTTGACTTGGATAGCAGGCGCGCTATCCGACGCTAGCCGCCGACCGCATCGATGATCGGGTGAAGTCCTTCGTCGCTCCATCGATCGCTGGAACGCAGGTGAGCTTCGGTGTTGATGAGCAGATGAGAGTTGGCGTAGGTGGAGAGCTAATGTTTTTATCATAGCTCTGTCGAGGTCCGTAGCTAAGTTAGATTCAATGGCGTCGTTAGCAACAGCATTGCTAAGCTTCGCCAGGCTGGATAGCATTAACCGTGTAGTTACAGGTCCATGGTTTAATAGTATTGTTGATTTTCTGTCTGTCCTTCCAGTCAGGGGTTTATTTCTTTTGTTTCTATCTGCAGTTAAGCCCGATGCTATCACGTTAGCTCCGTAGCTAAAGTGCTTCGCCGATGTATTGTCGTGGAGATAAAAGTCACTGTGAATGTCCATTTCGCGTTCTCGACTCTCATTTTCAAGAGGATATAGTATCCCAGGTGGTTTAAAATACAAATCCGTGATCCACAATAGAAAAAGGAGAAAGTGTGGAATCCAATGAGCCCTTGTACCTAAGTTACGGTCAGAGCGAAAAAAGATACGTCCTGCACTGCACTCTAATCCTTCACTCTCACGTTCCTCATCCACTAATCTTTCATCCTGGCTCAAATTAATGGGGTAATCGTCGCTTTCTCGGTCCGAATCGCTCTCGCTGCTGGTGTAAACAATGGGGAAATGTGAGGAGACTTTCAACTTGTGACGTCGCGCTACTTCCGGTACAGGCAAGGCTTTTTTTTATCAGCGACCAAAAGTTGCGAACTTTATCGTCGTTGTTCTATACTAAATCCTTTCAGCAAAAATATGGCAATATCGCGAAATGATCAAGTATGACACATAGAATGGATCTGCTATCCCCGTTTAAATAAAACAAATTCATTTCAGTAGGCCTTTCACATTTTTGACTCAATAAATAAAGTGTTTGTATGTTCTCTATATCCAACATTATGTATCTTTTTTGTAACACAGTTAACGAATGTAGCGCACATGTGTAGTTATTTCCCATATTTCTGCACAATAACTCAGACATGGTAACACTAGCGAGCAGTAGAGAATATGAAGTCATTTTTGGCCCAGGATGTATTTTGCTTTATTCATTATTGAAATGTTTTTTGCCACCTTATGTTGTATATTTTGTATATGAGATTTCCAGTTCATTTTATCATCTATTAATACTCCCAAAAATCTGGTTTCTTTTACCCTTTAAATGTCTAATCCATCTATTAGTATTTGTGTACGATGCTCTTTTCTACTGTTACCAAATAGAATTATTTTAGTTTTACTGAGATTCAAAGATCGTCTGTTTTTGTCAAACCATCTTTTTAATTTGTTCATTTCTTCTGTTATTATTTGTATTATCTTCTGTGTGTTCTCTCCTGAACACAAAGCAGTTGTGTCGTCTGCAAATAAAACCAACTTTAAGTCCTTTGTAACTTTACAAATGTCGTTTATAGAAAGATTAAACAATCTTGGTCCCAGTATTGATCCCTGGGGTACACCACAAGATATATCTAGCCGTGTTGACATATTTTCACCCATCTTCACATATTGCTTCCTGTTGGTTAAATAGCTTCTTACCCAGTTCAAGACCAAACCTCTGATGCCATATCGTTCTCATTGTTGTATTAAAATATCATGATTAATTGTGTCAAATGCTTTTGTTAAAGGCCTATTAAAGGTCCATTCTATGTGTCATACTTGATCATTTCGCGATATTGCCATATTTTTGCTGAAAGGATTTAGTAGAGAACATCGACGATAAAGTTCGCAACTTTTGGTCGCTGATAAAAAAGCCTTGCCTGTGCCGGAAGTAGCAGACGAGTAGCATGATGTCACAGGTTGTGGAGCTCCTCACATCTGCACATTGTTTACAATCATGGCCACCAGCAGCGAGAGCGATTCGGACCGAGAAAGCCACGATTTCCCCATTAATTTGAGCGAGGATGAAAGATTTGTGGATGAGGAAAGTGAGAGTGAAGGACTAGAGGGCAGTGGGAGCGATTCAGATAGGGAAGATGCTGCGAGAGGCGGGTGGGACCTGATATTCAGCTGGGAATGACTAAAACAGTAAATAAACACAAGACATATATATACTCTATTAGCCACAACACAACCAGGCTTATATTCAATATGCCACAAATTAATCCCGCATAACAAACACCTCCCCCCTCCCGTCCATATAACCCGCCAATACAACTAAAACACCTGCACAACACACTCAATCCCACAGCCCAAAGTACCGTTCACCTCCCCAAAGTTCATACAGCACATATATTTCCCCAAAGTCCCCAAAGTTACGTACGTGACATGCACATAGCGGCACGCACGTACGGGCAAGCGATCAAATGTTTGGAAGCCGCAGCTGCATGCGTACTCACGGTACCGCGTCTGCGCATCCAACTCAAAGTCCTCCTGGTAAGAGTCTCTGTTGTCCCAGTTCTCCACAGGCCAATGGTAAAGCTTGACTGTCATCTTCCGGGAATGTAAACAATGAAACACCGGCCGTGTTTGTGTTGCCGCAGTCGGCCGCAATACACCGCTTCCCACCTACAGCTTTCTTCTTTGCTGTCTCCATTGTTCATTGAACAAATTGCAAAAGATTCACCAACACAGATGTCCAGAATACTGTGGAATTTTGCGATGAAAACAGACGACTTAATAGCTGGCCACCATGCCGTCCCAAAATGTCCGCTACAATCCGTGACGTCACGCGCTGACGTCATCATACCGAGACGTTTTCAGCGGGATATTTCGCGCGGAATTTAAAATTGCACTTTAGTAAGCTAACCCGGCCGTATTGGCATGTGTTGCAATGTTAAGATTTCATCATTGATATATAAACTATCAGACTGCGTGGTCGGTAGTAGTGGCTTTCAGTAGGCCTTTATTCTTTATTTATTCTTTACCATCTATTGCATTGCTCATTTCCTCTGTTATTTGGATTAATGCTATCCATGTTGAGATATTTGCTCTGAATCCATATTGGTTCTCCACCAGCGTCCCACTTTTGTTGATAAATATATTTAAACGGCTATTGAATAGTTTTTCCATGACTTTGGAGAATTGTGGAAGTAATGAAACTGGTGTGTAGTTAGTAAACTGCTGTATGTCTCCATTCTTATAAATTGGTACGACTTTCGCAATTTTCATTTTGTCAGGGAATTTGCCGGTTAGTAATGATGCGTTGCTGATATATGTCAGAGGTTCTGAGATGTCTTCTATAACCTTTTTTGTTGTTACCATATCTATTCCATGACAGTCGGTTGAGGTCTCGGATTTACAATTTTTTACAATTTTCATTATTTCTTCTTTTGTCACGTTCTTAAGAAACGTGGAATTGGGATTTCTGTCTATGAGCTCACTCGAGTCCTCAACTGACACATCATCTGCATTTGGAATTCTTTGTTCCAGATGTTTTCCGATATTAACAAAATAATAGGGCTGCAGCTAACGATTATTTTTCTATCGATTAATCTATAGATTATTTTTTCGATTAATCGGTTAATCTATAGATTATTTTTTCGATTAATCTATAGATTATTTTTCCTTTTACCGATTTTTTTTTTTAATTTAAAATGAAGAGGAAAAAATAAATGTAGGCCAGTTTTTTCAAAAGGCATGGCTTTTATTTACAAAAAAAAAAGTATGGCCACTCAGTCAACATTGACAACAACATGACAAAATATTCTGTAACAATGTAAACATTTAAAACTTTTAACATTTAGCAAAATTAAAAGTAGCTTATTTGCTTTTTAATGTGCAAATATAAAAGTAAACATCCAGTGCAAATCTTAATATTCTGGAATAGTATAAGCATTTCAAAAGTAAAAGTATTGCTTATTTTGCTTTAAAATGTGCAAAAATAAAGATAAACATCCAATACAAAAAAGTGCAAAACGGAAATATTCTGTAACAAGTGTAAACATTTCAACAAAAGTAAAAGTATTGCTTATTTGCTAAAATGTGCAAAAATAAAGCTAAACATCCAATGCAAAAAAGTGTACAGTGTAAACGTTTCAACAAAAGTAAAAGTATTGCTTATTTTGCTTAATAACACAACAATGATAGTATGATTAAAGTGAAAGTTAATTGTTGGTTTGTACATAGTATATGTAACTGTTAATGTTGTAAAAGGTATTTGCACAACTAATTAACGTTAGCGTTTGTGACACGTCTTGTGCCGTGGGGTTCTTTCAGGACCGACAGACTGAACGCCAGACGGCTTTGCCAGGTTTACAATCTTTTAATTTTACACAAAGTCTTTTCTCTTCCAACTGCGCGGATCGCGCACCTGGGCACGATTGCGGCGTCGCTCCCGGCGCGCCCCGCCTCGCCGCTCGCTCGCCGCCGCCGCCTCTCCACAGCGTTAAAGAGGAGCGCGTCTTTGTAAACACTGAACAGGCACGCCAAACGCGCCTCTCAGAGCGAAACGGTGCTTTAGTTTATGAATTTACAACGCAGATACAAATGACACATTCCTGTTTTTGTGTAATAATGACAACGTATACGCACGCGGATGATTGACTTGTTGATGGTGATGGCAAGAACGCTGTCGGGGGTTTTCTTTTCAAATGTTCGTTCATAGCCGTTGTGCTGCTATGATAGGCCATTTCCGCTCGACACAGTGTGCATACAACAACATTATTAGGCCGTTTATTGAAATACTCCCACACTTTTGACGACTTTTGGCGTGCTTTTTTCCCCTCGCTCGCATCGTCTGCTTTGCGCTCCGCCATGACAGTAGTGTGACGTAAATATGCGACGCGCCGACGCACAAAAACGGCGTCGACGTATTTACGTAACCGATGACGTCGACTACGTCGACGCGTCGTTTCAGCCTTACAAAATAATAATTAAAACGTTCAACTATTTGGTTCATATTGTCCATCCATCTCCTACCGCTTATTCCCTTCGGGGTAGCGGGGGGTGCTGGAGCCTAGCTACTTTCGCAGTGTAGCATGTAGTGTAATTTGCTACAATTTTCTGAGGATAGCTTAGCTACATTTAATTGAGAGTAACTTGTAGCTTAGTTTACTACATTGTCCAGGTAGCTTGCCCATCACTGTCTATTTACCCTACCTCACATGTCAATAGTTTGAATACTGCAAACTTCAATACGGTAACACCTCATTTGTTCTGTAGACGTCCAGCGGGTGTCAGCGGGGAGTCATGAAGAGGAGTGGCACACCAGTGTGGGACAGAAGGAGCTACAGGCCCCCTCCCACATTAAAGAGGAGCAGCTTCATGATGAAGATGAAGCTCAGTCCTTACAGCTTCATCACAGTCAAAGTGAGGAGAACAGAGGGGCGGAGCTTGTAAGTCAACACATCACAGAAGCTGATGGAGAGCATTGTGAAGATATCAAGTCAGAACCAGACAGCATCTTTGCTCCACTGTCAGACATGGACCACATGATGTCAGACTCTTCTGATCACAGTGACCTCATCCAAAAATCTTTGGAGAGTAAAAAAGACTCTAAAGGTGATACGAGACATCACACTAACAACAAACACTTTGACTGCTCTCAATGTGGGAAATCATTTAGAAAGAAGAGTCATTTTACAGTACACATGAGAACACATACTGGAGAGAAACCTTTTACTTGCTCTGTTTGTAAGAAGAGTTTCTCCACAAAACAATACTTGACAACACACATGAGAACACACACTGGAGAGAAACCTTTTACTTGCTCCGTTTGTAAGAAGAGGTTCTCCAGAAAGCGTAACATTACCACACACATGAGAACACACACCGGAGAGAAACCTTTTACTTGCCCCGTTTGTAAGAAGAGTTACTCCAGAAAGGGTGACATGACCACACACATGAGAACACACACTGGAGAGAAACCGTTTGCTTGCTCAGCTTGTGGTAAAAGTTTCAACATTAAGAATGTCATGATCGCACACATGAGGACACACACAGGTGAGAAACCTTTTACTTGCTCCTTTTGTAAGAAGAGTTTCTCCAAAAAGAGTGACCTGACCACACACATGAGAACACACACTGGAGAGAAACCTTTTGCTTGCTCAGCTTGTGCTAAAAGATTCAACTTTAAGCATGACATGACCTCACATATGAGAACACACACAGGTGAGAAACCTTTTACTTGCTATGTTTGTAATAAGAGTTTCTCCAGAAAGGAACGCATGACCATACACATGAGAACACACACTGGAGAGAAACCTTTTGCTTGCTCAGCTTGTGCTAAAAGATTCAACACTAAGGATGACGTGACCATACACATGAGAACACACACAGGTGAGAAACCTTATACTTGCTCTGTTTGTAAGAAGAGTTTCTCCAGAAAGCAAAGCATGACCAGACACATGAGAACACACACTGATGAGAAACCTTTTGCTTGCTCAGCTTGTGAGAAAAGATTCAACACTAAGAAGGAAATTCTATTGCACATGAGAACACATACTGGAGAGAAACTTTTTACTTGCCCTGTTTGTAAGAAGAGTTTCTCCAGAAAGCATAGCATGACCAGACACATGAGAACACACACTTGAGAGAAACTGTTTAGTTGCACTGTGTGTGATAAAATGTTCAGGATTAAGTATCTGGTCAGTAAACACAAGTGTGTAATAGTCATGGAAGCTGCAGGGATTTAAAATGTGCTAAATGTAGTTTAAAAACCCAGCATGTTTAATATGAATGTATATTTGATGTTGTATGTAGTGCTTCTCATCTTCTAGTCTTATATGTTGTCCTGTAGTTACTTTTTAAGTTGTGTGCATTTATTGAATATTATATACGTAGCTACTATTTTATTCTATGTTCTCATTGTTAAACAGAGGACATTTTATTATTTTCATTTGTTTTTTTTGTCACACATTTTTTCTATTTTATTTTATTGATGTTATTATCCAATTAAAAGTATGAATGAATAAAATGGTTAACAAAATGTGGACTCTGGTAGATTAGCAGCATTGTTACATCATGGATGTTAACTACTGCAAAACATCAAAAAAGAAGAAAAAGGCTGAAGTTAGCAACACATCACTGAACTTTAGAGCCATCGTGAGTGGAGTTGCTTGTTTTTATTGCTGCATTTGTACTTATTTCACCTCACATCTTCACTTTTAATCCTAACGTCTTCTTCAAATATATTGTAGTAGGCTTCTGAGATTTATGTTTCTGATGTGTGTGTGTAGTCTGTGGAAAGGGTTGTTGTCCCTTGTGGATGCAATTGTTCACTTGCACAGATACATCTTCATCATCTTCATCATCACCGGCCCACTACCGGACGAAACCTTAGCATTAATGTTTTAATATAAGTGTGACCTCATTATTCCTTGATAATAAGACTAAAAATACAGATTTAAGCACTGTATTAGAGTGCCTCTTGTGGTACTCCAACTCGCCACACTGAGAAGTGGGGGCGATCCTGAGCTGGCAGATGCATGTTGCTATCATGTTTTATCAGTGAGGAAGACCAGCATTTGTGTTTACTTTTTTGTCAGATCCAAGTTTTATTGCTCTGCTGAATAAATGAATCACTATGGCTGCCAATATGGAGGATCATTTATATATTTAAGAACACATACTTTCCTTAACAGGTAGCAAAATGACACCACAAAAAAGTGAAACAGCAGAAGGACTCAGTACATATTTTATAATTTTACTAAGTAATTAACTATAAAGAGTAACATGACAGTGGATATTTCACCAAAAAGTGTAAAATGGGAATGCTACATAAAATGCTTAACATAGACTGATACTGATACTGTCACACCGCGGTGAGGGATGTCTTGTCTTGGTTTTTTCTGTCTTGTGATGTGCATGTTTTAGTTTGAAAAGTAACTCTCCTCTCGTTTCAGGTCACTTGCCCTTCCTTTTGTGTCATCAGTCTGACGTCATCCCGATTCCCTAATTGTTTCCACCTGTTCCCTATTACCCTCATGTGTCTTATAAGCCCACTCCTTCCTTTGTTCTGTGCCAGATTGTTTCGTTTGTTCGTACTCTCTAGCATCCATGCCCATGTCCATGCCTTGTCTTGCCTTGCCTCGTCTTGTGCTTATGTTCTTTGATTCTGAATCCCTTTGTTGCTATTTTGAGTTTTCCTTTCTTCCTCCTCAGCAGAGTGATTTTTTGTTATGTAGTTTTTCAGCCGAAGTGGTAAGTTTCAGTTATTTTTCATTCTTTCCTCACATTTTTGAGTGACAATTTTTGTTAATACTTTATTAGATTAGATAGTATAGAATTTTTCATAGTTGTTGTTTCTTCCTCCTGTTGGAGCGTTTTTTGTTTATACATTTTATAGCATTTATTAATTATAGTTCGTCTTTGCTTTTGTGTTTTCTTCCGTTCTGAGCGAATTTTGGTTGTTCCTATTTTTTGGAACCTTTTTTGCCGGTTAGTTTTTGGATAAATAGATACTGTAATCCTTGACTTTGGAGGTGAAAAGGAAGCTGTCAAAATAAAAGCCTGTCTAAGTTCCCTACTCTGCATCTGAGTCCTATCCTTTTACCAAGCCCTGACAGATACTGTGTAATCATTTATTTGTCCTAAAACTATTTTGAGATATAAATTGATGTCCCCCCAATGTTAAACTCATGTCTATGCTCACTGTGTGAAGACTGGAGGTTAATGTACTAATAAAGTAAAAACATGTACCACAAATGATGTGTATATATGTTAGCCAATAACAAGTCCGCCTGTAAGGCACACAAACACATTTATTCATCATCGTTATGAGGTAACATGGAAGATGCTAACGTTAAGCTAACTAGCGAGGTGATGCTGTGAAGAGCTCCTCCGCAAAGTTGGTATACAACCAAAAAAATACTTTAAAATGTTATTATTAATGTTCACTTTCAATGTATTTATTTGGAACATGTCAAAATTTTACAAGCACAACTTTTGCTCAAGTGACCAACCGTCCAAAATGAGTGGAAGAAGCAGAGCTTGTCTGGTCCCCCCCAGTGTAAAAACTAAATGCCACTCAATGATGTGTTCACTTTATGTATTTATATCGCACATTTAAAACAAGCTCAGTTGGCCAAAGTGCTGTACAGACATAAGACATAAGGGGCACATAGTGTCACATTAACATGGTAACAATAAATACAATAGTAAAATATACCTTAAAAGAAGTGCAGAATGTATCACCTAAAACACTAAAATGTAATAAATAAATACAAAAGGATAAAACAAGAAATAACAAAACAACGAAGATATCCTGCCTAACTGGATTTGAACGCCAGGGAGTAAAAATATGTTTTTAGATTTAAATTGTCTCAGAGACTGGGAGGATCTAATAGATAGTGGAAGGTTGTTCCACAGTCTGGGCCTTGCCACTGGTTTTTAGCCTAGTTTTTGGGACAGCCAGGAGGAGCTGGTCTGAAGACCTCAGGGTCCTGCTGGGATAATAAAGCTGCAGCAGCTCAAAAAGATAGGGCAGGGCTTCTTGGTGTAAGCAATAAGTATAATTCTAAAATGATGAAGGGAAGCCAGTACAGGGGTAATGAGCTCACGTCGTTTGGTTTTGGTTAAAAGACGAGCAGCAGAGTTCTGCAAGCGCTGCAGCCTCTGGAGAGAGTCCTGATCCAACTTACGATTCAGTTCTGAAATGGCCACAGTCTGTGTTCCCACAGCTGGACCCATGTCTTCCATTGCGACGGGCAGCCTTTGAGGTCCTTGAATGTCTGCCATCGTCTTCCGAATTTGAGGATGCACCAAAGCAATGCCCAGCCCAATCAGCAGATGCCCAGCGATCACGGTTTCAAATAGGTAGAGGTCTTCCACGTCCTCGACGGTAAGCACTGAGAGGCACATAATTCTCCATGACCACCATTGCCAGTATGCCAATGACCACCATTGCCAGTATGCCGATGACCACCACTGCCAGTATGCCAATGACCACCATTGCCAGTATACCGATGACCACCATTGCCAGTATGCCGATGACCACCATTGCCAGTATGCCAATGACCACCATTGCCAGTATGCCAATGACCACCACTGCCAGTATGCCAATGACCACCATTGCCAGTATGCCGATGACCACCATTGCCAGTATGCCAATGACCACCATTGCCAGTATGCCAATGACCACCATTGCCAGTATGCCGATGACCACCATTGCCAGTATGCCAATGACCACCATTGCCAGTATGCCGATGACCACCATTGCCAGTATGCCAATGACCACCATTGCCAGTATGCCAATGACCACCACTGCCAGTATGCCGATGACCACCATTGCCAGTATGCCGATGACCACCATTGCCAGTATGCCGATGACCACCATTGCCAGTATGCCAATGACCACCATTGCCAGTATGCCGATGACCACCACTGCCAGTATGCCAATGACCACCATTGCCAGTATGCCGATGACCACCATTGCCAGTATGCCGATGACCACCATTGCCAGTATGCCGATGACCACCATTGCCAGTGTGCCGATGACCACCATTGCCAGTATGCCAATGACCACCATTGCCAGTATGCCGATGACCACCATTGCCAGTATGCCAATGACCACCATTGCCAGTATGCCAATGACCACCATTGCCAGTATGCCAATGACCACCATTGCCAGTATGCCGATGACCACCATTGCCAGTATGCCGATGACCACCATTGCCAGTATGCCAATGACCACCACTGCCACTATGCCAATGACCACCATTGCCAGTATGCCAATGACCACCACTGCCAGTATGCCGATGACCACCATTGCCAGTATGCCAATGACCACCATTGCCAGTATGCCAATGACCACCATTGCCAGTATGCCAATGACCACCATTGCCAGTATGCCAATGACCACCATTGCCAGTATGCCGATACCACCATTGCCAGTATGCAAATGACCACCATTGCCAGTATGCCAATGACCACCATTGCCAGTATGCCAATGACCACCAATGCCAGTATGCCAATGACCACCATTGCCAGTATGCCGATGACCACCACTGCCAGTATGCCAATGACCACCACTGCCAGGATGCCAATGACCACCATTGCCAGTATGCCAATGACCACCACTGCCAGTATGCCGATGCCCGAGCATTTGCTGCCCAATAATAATGTTTGAGTATCTGAAGACCCAAACCACCTGAATATATGTTTTTTAGATAATCTATGCTTTTTATACCCCCAAAGAAAATCCAAAATGATTGTATCCGTTTTCTTAAAACCTTGGAAGAGGTACAAAAATGTTGGTAGGGATACCATCTTTATGGCATTCACTCATAGATAGTGGTATGGTTCTCCAGTATTCTATGTTGGATTTCAGTTTGTCTCAGGAATGTTTAATTTTAACAATGATTTAGGACTTTTAGATATTTTGAGTCCGAGATATATAATATAATACGGTACAATTTTCACTGGACAGTTCTGTAAGTCAATATTTTCACCAATAAACATAAAATCATTTTTGGCCAAATTTATGGTATAGCCAGAAATTTTACCAGAAGAGCTAATATATTGAAAAAGGTGAGGGATGTCCTCCTTGGGATTCATTAGAGTGACAATTGAAGGCCTACTGAAAGCCACTACTACCGACCACGCAGTCTGATAGTTTATATATCAATGATGAAATCTTAACATTGCAACACATGCCAATACGGCCGGGTTAGCTTACTAAAGTGCAATTTTAAATTTCGCGCGAAATATCCTGCTGAAAACGTCTCGGTATGATGACGTCAGCGCGTGACGTCACGGATTGTGGAGGACATTTTGGGACAGCATGGTGGCCAGCTATTAAGTCGTCTGTTTTCATCGCAAAATTCCACAGTATTCTGGACATCTGTGTTGGTGAATCTTTTGCAATTTGTTCAATGAACAATGGAGACAGCAAAGAAGAAAGCTGTAGGTGGGAAGCGGTGTATTGCGGCCGACTGCAGCAACACAAACACAGCCGGTGTTTCATTGTTTACATTCCCGGAAGATGACAGTCAAGCTTTACCATTGGCCTGTGGAGAACTGGGACAACAGAGACTCTTACCAGGAGGACTTTGAGTTGGATACGCAGACGCGGTACCGTGAGTACGCATGCAGCTGCGGCTTCCAAACATTTGATCGCTTGCCCGTACGTGCGTGCCGCTATGTGCATGTCACGTACGTAACTTTGGGGACTTTGGGGAAATATATGTGCTGTATGAACTTTTGGGAGGTGAACGGTACTTTGGGCTGTGGGATTGAGTGTGTTGTGCGGGTGTTTGAGTTGTATTGGCGGGTTATATGGACGGGAGGGGGGAGGTGTTTGTTATGCGGGATTAATTTGTGGCATATTGAATATAAGCCTGGTTGTGTTGTGGCTAATAGAGTATATATATATGTCTTGTGTTTATTTACTGTTTTAGTCATTCCCAGCTGAATATCAGGTCCCACCCGCCTCTCACAGCATCTTCCCTATCTGAATCGCTCCCACTGCCCTCTAGTCCTTCACTCTCACTTTCCTCATCCACAAATCTTTCATCCTCTCTCAAATTAATGGGGAAATCGTCGCTTTCTCGGTCCGAATCGCTCTCGCTGCTGGTGGCCATGATTGTAAACAATGTGCGGATGTGAGGAGCTCCACAACCTGTGACGTCACGCTACTCGTCTGCTACTTCCGGTACAGGCAAGGCTTTTTTTATCAGCGACCAAAAGTTGCCAACTTTATCGTCAATGTTCTCTACTAAATCCTTTCAGCAAAAATATGGCAATATCGCGAAATGATCAAGTATGACACAGAATGGACCTGCTATCCCCGTTTAAATAAGAAAATCGCATTTCAGTAGGCCTTTAAATCATCTGCGTACAAGTTGACGAGAGCTTCTGATGCACCAACTGGAATGGCTCTAATACTAGGGGGATTCCTTATTCCTATTGGCGAGGGTTCTAGTGCTATCCTAAATAGCACGGGAGACAGACAATCTCCTTGACGTACTCCTCGGTGTAGACTAAATGGCCCTGATTTCATGTTATTTGTGATAACAGCCGATTTAGGAGAGTGATAAATCATTTTAATCCAATTTACAAAAGTTTCCCCAAAACCAAACCTCCTCATAACTTTAAATAAATATGGCCATTCAATTGAATCAAAGGCTTTCTGGGCGTCCAGTGACAGGACAGCTCCGTTGGCATAGTCCCTCTTGTCAGAATACAAAATGTTTACCAAGCGTCGCACATTAAAAAAAGAATGCCTACCAGGTGTAAAACCAACTTGATCTGCATGAATAATTGTTTCTATGTGTTTGTTTAATATAGTAGCTAGTACCTTTGTAAAGATGTTGTGGTCAAGGTTGAGCAGAGAGATAGGCCAATAGTTAGATGGATTGCTCTTTCAATACAACACAGATGTTTGCCTCATAAAGAGACAGTGGAAATGTTTTATTTGTTCTGGAATCATTGATCAACCTAAGTAATAGAGGTCTCAATGTATGGTGGAATGCCTGATAGAACTCAGCCCCAAACCCTTCGGGTCCAGGACATTTACTTGCCGGAAATGACTCTCTGGCAGGAGTGATGTACCTGTGCCTCCAAATAAATTGTACCACCAGAAACAAAGTAAAATGACATGGCCTTACAAAATAAGATTTAAGAAATATTTTTTATAAACATCACATCTTTCATAAACATCTTTCTGCTGCAGACTGATGGACACGAAGCCGAACAAGTCATTTGAGCTTCAGCAGTGCAATGTTGGAAACAAACACTTTTTTTACTGTGTTCTCATCTACCGCCTGGTCCTGCTCCTTTATTTGTAGATGAATTTATGGATTTGATGTCATCTATTGTTAAACTGGAGAGTGCATTAAAGGGGAACATTATCACCAGACCTATGTAAGCGTCAATATATACCTTGATGTTGCAGAAAAAAGACCATATATTTTTTAACCGATTTCCGAACTCTAAATGGGTGAATTTTGGCGAATTAAACGCCTTTCTATTATTCGCTCTCGGAGCACGTTGTGACGTCACATTGGGAAGCAATCCGCCATTTTCTCAAACACCGAGTCAAATCAGCTCTGTTATTTTCCGTTTTTTCGACTGTTTTCCGTACCTTGGAGAAATCATGCCTCATCGGTGTGTTGTCGGAGGGTGTAACAACACGAACAGGGACGGATTCAAGTTGCACCAGTGGCCCAAAGATGCGAAAGTGGCAAGAAATTGGACGTTTGTTCCGCACACTTTACCGACGAAAGCTATGCTACGACAGAGATGGCAAGAATGTGTGGATATCCTGCGACACTCAAAGCAGATGCATTTCCAACGATAAAGTCAAAGAAATCTGCCGCCAGACCCCCATTGAATCTACCGGAGTGTGTGAGCAATTCAGGGACAAAGGCCCTTAGTAGCACGGCAAGCAATGGCGGCAGTTTGTTCCCGCAGACGAGCGAGCTAAACCCCCTGGATGTCTTGGCTCACACCGTCCCTTATGCCACCGAAGATGATCAAGAGAAGAATATCGACCCTAGCTTCCCTGGCCTGCTGACATGAGGGTATGTCTACAGAATATATTAATTGATGAAAATTGGGCTGACTGCACTCTCAAAGTGCATGTTGTTGCCAAATGTATTTCATATGCTGTAAACCTAGTTCATAGTTGTTAGTTTCCTTTAATGCCAAACAAACACATACCAATCGTTGGTTAGAAGGTGATCGCCGAATTCCTCCTCGCCTTCTCCCGTGTCGCTGGCTGTCGTGTCGTTTTCGTCAGTTTCGCTTGCATACGGTTCAAACCGATATGGCTCAATAGCTTCAGTTTCTTCTTCAATTTCGTTTTCGCTACCTGCCTCCACACTACAACCATCCGTTTCAATACATGCGTAATCTGTTGAATCGCTTAAGCCGCTGAAATCCGAGTCGGAATTCGACCTAATGTCGCTATAGTTTGCTGTTCTATGCGCCATGTTTGTTTGTGTTGGCATCACTATGTGACGTCACAGGAAAATGGACGGGTGTTTATAACGATGGTTAAAATCAGGCACTTTGAAGCTTTTTTTAGGGATATTGCGTGATGGGTCAAATTTTGAAAAAAACTTTGAAAAATAAAATAAGCCACTGGGAACTGATTTTTAATGGTTTTAACAATTCTGAAATTGTGATAATGTTCCCCTTTAAGATTTTAGTCCTGACATTCCGTGTATTGCATGGTGGGGCCCCTCAGTACATCACTGACTTGTTATGCCCCTCTCTTCAGGGCAAGGTCTTCTAAAGATACCAAAACCTCGTTTTAAAACCCGTGGAGACCTGGTATTCCAGGCTATAGCGCCCAGATCCTGGAACAATTTTCACCAGACTTTGTTGAAACTTTTAACAAACATATTAAAACTTCTCTTGTTAGTAAAGCTAATAGTAATAGTAATAGTAAAGTTATAGTAATAGTAATAGTAAAGTTAATGCACTAACTATAACTTTTAATCCACTTTTTTGATCCTTTTTATGATGTTTCCCCTGTTGTTTTAATTGAATTGTTGTTTTACTTCACCTATGTTTTGTACAGCACTTTGTGATTGTATCTGTGAAAAGCGCTTTATGAATAAAATGTACTTACTTACTTACCTGTTAAGGAAAGTATTTGATTAAATATATATACAATCCTCGATATTGGCAGCCATAGTGATTCATTTATTCAGCAGAGCAATAAAAGTTGGATCTGACAAAAAAGTAAAGACAAATGCTGTCTTCCTCGTTGATAAAACATGATAGCAACATGCATCTGCTAGCTCATGATCGCCCCCACTTCTCAGTGTGGCGAGTTGGAGTACTACAAGAGGCACTCTAATACAGTGCTTAAATCTGTATTTTTAGTCTTATTATCAAGGAATAATGAGGTCACACTTATATTAGAACATTAATGCTAAGGTTTCGTCCAGTAGTGAACGGGTGATGTCTGATGAAGATGTATCTGTGTAAGTGAACAATTGGATCCACAAGGGACAACAACCCTTTCCACAGACTACACACACACACACATCAGAAACATAAATCTCAGAAGTCTACAACAATATATTTGAAGAAGACTTTAGGATTAAAAGTGAAGATGTGAGGTGAAATAAGTACAAATGCAGCAATAAAAACAAGCAACTCCACTCACGATGGCTCTAAAGTTCAGTGATGTGTTGCTAACTTCAGCCTTTTTCTTCTTTGTTGATGTTTTGCAGTAGTTAACATCCATGATGTAACAATGCTGCTAATCTACCAGAGTTCACATTTTGTTAACAATGTTATTCATTCATACTTTTAATTGAATAATAACATCAATAAAATGCAATCGAAAAAATGTGTGATTTTATAAGACACAAATTATTTTAAATAAGATGCCCTCTCTTTAAAAAATGAGAAATTAAATTAAAATAGTAGCTACATACATAATATTCAATAAATGAACACAACTTAAAAAGTAACTACAGGACAACATATAAGACTAGAAGATGAGAAGCACTACATACAACATCAAATATACATTCATATTAAACATGCTGGGTTTTTAAACTACATTTAGCACATTTTAAATCCCTGCAGCTTCCATGACTGTTACACACTTGTGTCTACTGACCTGATACTTAAACCTGAACATCTTATCACACACAGTGCAACTAAATGGTTTCTCTCCAGTGTGTGTGCTCATGTGTGTGGTCATGTTATCTTTTCTGGAGAAACTCTTCTTACAAACAGAGCAAGCAAAAGGTTTCTCACCTGTGTGTGTTCTCATGTGTGATATCATGTCATTCTTAGTGTTGACTCGTTTAGCACAAGCTGAGCAAGCAAAAGGTTTCTCTCCAGTGTGTGTTCTCACGTGTCTTTTCATATGAGAATTTAAGGAGAATCTTTTGAGACACACTGAGCATGGAAAAGGTTTCTCTCCAGTGTGTGTTCTCATGTGTGTGGTCATGTACCGGTAATGTTTTGTGGAGAAACTCGTCTTACAAACCGAGCAAGTAAAAGGTTTCTCTCCAGTATGTGTTCTCATGTGTACTGTAAAATGATTCTTCCGTCTAAATGATTTCCCACATTCAGAGCAGTCAAAGTGTTTGTTGTTAGTGTGATGTCTCGTATCACCTTTAGACTCATTTTTACTCTCCAAAGGTTTTTGGATGTGGTCACTGTGATCAGAAGAGTCTGACATCATTCGGTCCATGTCTGACAGTGGAGCAAAGATGTTGTCTGGTTCTGACTTTATATCTTCACAATGCTCTCCATCAGCTTCTGTGATGTGTTGACTTACAAGCTCCGCCCCTCTGTTCTCCTCACTTTGACTGTGATGAAGCTGTAAGGACTGAGCTTCATCTTCATCATTAGCCTCCTCCAACCTTTGAAGCTGCTCCCACAGTTCCTCCTCTTCCTCTTTAATGTGTAGCTCCTTCTGTCCCACACTGGAGCTCCACTCCTGCTGCTTGGAGTGAATCTCTTCTTGACTCTCTGCTGACACCTGCTGGACGTCTGCAGAACATAAAACACAAATGACGTGTTACTGTATTGAAGTTTGCAGTATTCAAACTATTGACATGTGAGCTAGGCCAAATAGACAGTGATGGGCAAGCTACCTGGACAATGTAGTAAGCTAAGCTACAAGTTACTCTCAATTAAATGTAGCTAAGCTATCCTCAAAGAATTGTAGCAAGCTACACTGCAAAAGTAGCTTGCCACATCAAAGCTACATTTAATAGGATTTATATATCTATTGGCCCACATGTATAATATCAATGTTAATGTAACTGAGAGTGTAGAAATGGACCCAGTGAGGGTCCATTGCTGTTAACTATCTGTCATTTAGCTGGGAACACCTTACAACTACCTCTAGGGGTCCCCGCACTCCACAGTATGCATTCATTTATTTGTTCTTGTATTTCTACCCTTCTTGAGACACCAACAAGGAACAGTATCTTCCATATGAGGAGGTGTGAACAAGTGATGACATAAATCATGGTCCCAATACGGAAAACCATTGCATCTAATAGAGAATGTCTCATTTGCACCCCTGGTGGTGACATTTATCAAAATGAGGGTGGTCCCAAAAAGGAGGAATTTTTCAAATTGACTGTGTGTCGGTTTTAAAAGTGCTCCCCTTCTGGTCAACATATGAAATAACAAGTGTGTAAACATTTTAAGTGCTTCTCCTCTAGTCAACATATGTAATAACAAGTGTATGTAAGAAATTGAAATGTGCCCCCTTTGGCCAAAATGTATCAAAGGCATACTTGATCAACAGCCATACAGGTCGCACTGAGGGTGGCCGTATAAACAACTTTAACACCGTTACAAATATGCGCCACACTGTGAACCCACACCAAACAAGAATGACAAACACATTTCGGGAGAACAGCCGCATTGTAACACAACATAAACACAACAGAACAAATACCCAGAATCCCTTGCAGCCCTAACTCTTCCAGGCTACAATATACACCCCCGCTACCACCAAACCCCGCCTCTCCCCAACAACGCCCCCTCCACCCCCATTGCATTTTTTGGAGGTCTCAAGAAGGTCACACATACTAGAATGTGTGTGTGTGTGTGTGTGTGTGTGTGTGTGTGTGTGTGTGTGTGTGTGTGTGTGTGTGTGTGTGTATGTGTGTGTGTGTGTGTGTGTGTGTGTGTGTGTGTGTGTGTGTGTGTGTGTTGAAAAGACAAACTGGAAATTTGTGATGTATGCATGCATGTTCGAAATAAACTCAAACTCAACTCAACTAATACTTGGTCGATATTCAAGCCACAAAATACAAATGGACTATTGTTGGTGTATTTTGGATGGTTATAGAGGACCTCTCATTGGCTCCATTGCAAGTGGACTTTTATTTACATTTATGAGTTACAATTAGGGCTGGGCGATATATGGAATATAACCGATATATCGTGGGTTTGTCTCTGTGCGATATAGAAAATGACTATATGGTGATATTGGAGTATACGTTCTCACACAGTTGCTTTTAGCTGCAGGCATTACACTACATACACTCTTTCTTGTCTCTCCTTCTCACAGAGACATAAAACAAGCGCACCTTCTTACATACGTCACATACTGTCACGCGTGCAACGTCATACGCTCTCACGGAGCAGACAGGTAGCGGCATGGTAACGTTAGCTGTGGTGCTAACGGAGTGGTGCTAGTGGTAATACGAGAGAAAGAAGGTGCAAATCTGGTAACAAATGAAGGAAGAATAATTCATTCCCAAGAAAAACCGCAGGGAGTCCATCGTCTGGCGGTGGTTTGGCTTCAAGCGGGAATATGTTGAACAGACAACCGTAATATGTCAAGTATGCGGCAAAAGCGTTGCTACAGAAAGTAGCAGCACTGCTAATGTAGCATCATTTGAAAAGTCACCCGCTAGAGAATGAAGAGTGCTTGAAACTCCGCATGTCAACATCTCCGTTCAGTGCCACACCCACAAAATGTCTAAGCAACCATTTCCATATCAACTCCGTATGAAACAAATAGTCAACAACAGAAGGAGATAACGTCCGCAGGAACCTACCACATAGTGAAGGACATACACTATTTGATTTCCTATTATGCAGCTCATTTTTATTTGACACTTATTGAAATATCTTGTGTGACATCATGCACAAAAGTGCACTTTATTTGTTTTAAACTATTGTAGTGGCGTTCTGTACAAAAAGTGCACTTTAATTTAGTGTTGTTTTGATATGTCATCTTAGTGACATCATGCACAAAAGTGCACTAATAGCTTGTTTTAAAATGTCTCTGACAATCTTGCACTTTCTGTTTGGAAATGACATAAATGTTTGTGCCACTGCTTAATAACTCTTTAATAAATACACTTTTGCTAAATTGACTTAGTTGTGATTTCCCTCTCTGCATGAAAGTTTAAAAGTAGCATATATTAATGCAGTATGAAGAAGAATGTTTTAATGTAGACACATAGAATCATCATACTGCTGTGATTATATGCATCAAGTGTTCATTCAAGGCTAAGGCAAAATATCCACATATAAATGGTGTATCGTGACATGCCTAAAAATATCCACATATTAATAAAAGGCTCTAGTTAGAATGTGATTTTTTTTTTTTTAATATATCCACCATCATGTCTTTTATAATGATTGTGAACGATAGAAAAATTCCCCCCAAAAAGTGCAGTTCCCCTCTAAATTCCAGTGATTAAATTTAAGACTTTAAGTCTATGAGCATGAAGTGATGAAGCCTACTTGGATGAGAGGACAAACGTCTTCTAAGACAAAGTGAACAGTCCAGTTGTGATGGATTGAATGCCCTGAGAATAAAATGATATGTGCTTACTTGGACTGTGATGAAGCTGTGAGGACTCAGGTGGTTTGTCTTCATGCTCTTCAGTCTTCACAGAGACAACAGTCAGTGGAAACTTGCTGACATCATCCTCCTCCTGCCCTAGAAGACACTCTCCCCCCTGAGTGATCCACACTTCCTCCTCTTCCTCTTTAATGTGGGGGGGCTGTGGATCCTCCTCTTCCTCTTTAATGTGAGGGGGCTGCTGGATGTCTGTTGGGTAAATAAGTAAATAAGATAAAGAGAGAATAGAAATAGTTTTGGACTGACACTGTTAACACAATGACATTATTTGTGTTCCTTCCTGTGTTGTGTTGAAAGTGTGTAGCAAAACAACCAATAAAAACACGGGAAATACCTCCTCTTGTCCCAGCCACTAAAATGAATTCAAAAGTGAGTTAAAAAATAGACTTGGAAATTTGCTGGTGGGCAATTTCAAAAGTTTTTATGAGTACGGGGCAGCATTGATTGAGGCATTCTTAACTTTACACTCACTGATGTAAAGTGTGTAAATATTGAGATAGTCATTACCATGACTTCAACATCATGGAAATAAAAAAATATAATTCCAAAATCACTTAAAAAAACATTCATGGTATGTTTTTGTCATCATGCAGAATACTTTTTTGTGGTCATTTTGTTGGCTGGGCCAAAAGGAACTTTTACCAAAACATGTTTTACTATGTGGTGTTTTATGGAGTATCTCCATCAACAATTCCTCTTTAGGAATTGGAGACCATCTACGACACGCTGAAGGAAAGTCAGTCACCTTTATGTCCTTTTAATAAATCAAGTGTTGACTACTTTGGTTATTGAAAATAAATGTTTACTTTCACTTATTGTTGCATGTAGGTCAGAATCAGGAAGTGAAATTATAACTTTAATTAGACGTGATTACAGTATAAAATGTATATAGTGACTGTGTGAGTTTTGTGTAAACATGTTGATACAGGTTTACATCTTCTTGGGGACTGGAACACAGATATGTCCTGAAAGGATGCACCCATTTTTAAAACCTTCACTAAGCTGTGCCACCAACATTGCCTCACTTAGCTCATTAAGCAAACTACCAGGGTGAGTGAGTCCTTTTAAACCTTCATAGACCTCGTTGTTACTTCTGACCAGTCTAAGATCACCACAAGTGGAACTACTGTATGCGGCTTAAATGATCATTCCATGATTTTCTGTACCCGTAAAGAACATAGAACCGAGGCTGACGGCCACAAAACAAGCAAAGCTACAATCCTCAAGACCTAGACTAGCAAGGCTTTCACTGACAAACTGGCAAACTAACACTCGCCCCGGTACTTGCAAGTACACAGGTTTTTGGGTCAATTCCTAACCTCAGAAAAGTAGATAACTTCACAGTCAAAGTGGGTGACAATATTATAACAAACAAAAATGAGATTACCTATCTTGGCTGCATCGTAGAGACTAATCTCTCTAGTGAAAAAATGACTACTAGGGTAGAATCAACCGACACATTCTGTTCTTACTAGTGTTGGACCAAAATGTGTTGTGATACTTTTCGATAATTTTCTAAAAAAAAAATGGGACCACAGAAAAGTGCCTTATTGGCTTTATTTTAACAAAAAAATCTTAGGGTACATTAAACATATGTTTCTTATTGCAAGTCTGTCCTTAAATAAAATAGTGAACACAATAGACAACTTGTCTTTTAGTAGGAAGTAAAAAAACAAAGAATCCTAATTTAGTCGGCTGACATATGCAGTAACATATTGTGTCATTTATATTCTATTATTTTGTCAAAATTATTGAGGTCAAGTGGTAGAAAATTGATTATTAATCTACTTGTTCATTTACTGTTAATATCTGCTTATTTTCTGTTTTAACATGTTCTATCTACACTTCTGTTAAAATGTAATAATCACTTATTCTTCTGTTGTTTGAGACTGTACATTAGTTTTGGATGATACCACAAATTTGGGTATCAATCTGATACCAAGTAGTTACAGGATCATACATTGGTAGTACATATTCAAAGTCCTCATGTGTCCGGGGACATATTTCCTGAGTTTATAAACATAATATACATTTTTTTTTAAACGAAAGATGTTGTGATGCCAAAAAATATTGATGTATGAATAGAAGTCATACTTTTTAGAGGCGGTATAGTACCGAATATGAATAATGCAGCTGAGATCAGCTCCAGCACCCCCTGCAACCCCGAAAGGGACAAGCGGTAGAAAATAGATAGTTGGATAGTATCGCAGTATTATACTAATACCAGTATACCGTACAACCCTAGTTCTTACATACTAGGATCACCTGGCTGGTGGGTAGAAATACACTTAAGACTTTAACACAAGCACTCATTTAACCCCACTTTGACTACAGAGTTCATGTTTGGTACCGTGACGCCTTAAAAGCTCTGAAAAACTAACTCCAGACAGCCCAAAACAAAATGATTGGGCTTCTACTCAACCGTCCATCTCGGGCTCACCTTTCCACCAACCATTTCCTTCACGTGGGGAGGCTCTTGGTAGGTGACAGAGTACATCTTCTTGCAGTTGGTCTGGTGTACAAGATACACCACAGCACTAAAATCCTGATGTACCTGTCTGGATACTTTAAAATATATTCACCATTATAACACCAGAGGTAGTTGTACAAATCACATTCAACCCAGATTTCACTCCAAAAAAGGTTATAATTTGTTGCCTGCTATACCACCAACATGTGGATCGTCCTATCAATAGCCATAAAGGAGTGTAAATCCCTTACTTCCTTCAAAGTCACTTTGAAAATACATTTTAGGTTGTAACTGGGAATAGGAGAAGCCTTTTGTTTTTTTTAAATTGTATTTTCTAGCAGTATTTGTGTACTTTAAATGCTACGTTCTACATAGTACTGTGTTCTGTGTGAATTAAACAAATATTTCAAGTGAAACCATGTCAGGCTTTCTTGTAGCAGTGAATGTGTACCGTGATGAAAGTGTACCCTTTCCTATGCAAACTTCTCATAAGTCCGTCAATCAATCAATCACACATTGTTACAAACTGAGAGGAACATCAACCTCAAACTGTCTCGTTTTCATGAAGAATCTAAATGAAAGCATTGCATCATCCCCACAAGACAAAGCATCTTCCTATTGAAGAAAAGTGTTACTAATGAAATATAAAGTTAGTAAAGATGTGAGAGTAAGAAGTCAACAAACCTGTTCTGTGTAACACAACTTGATGTTTCTTGAAAACAGCGTCCAGTAGTTGATGTTGTCGCTCTTTTGTTGGACAAAGTTCCTCCTCGTACTTTGCTATCGTTCTTTCGCACATTTTCACACAATCACAACACTTTACACTCACATTTGATCTCTACTTAGCGATGTGTTGATAACGTCCGCGTCTCTTTGTTAGCAGCTAACAAGCTAAGCTAACTAGCAAGCTAAGCTAACTAGCACAAGACTTGATAAAGTGCGCTCAGACTAATGTATCCGGATACAAACAATGACTAACAATGTTTCATCTACTACACGACATATATGCGTACATGTATGCACTAAATACAAATAGAGAAACAATAATGGCCAGTGGCCACGTTTAGGCCTTCTCTGTCAAACGCCATTTTGCTTTTGACTCCTTCGTCTTCTTTGGATTTCCAGCAGACTAGTAGAGCATCTTAGGCCTCCACAGCTTCTTAACGTCCTGTCCTATGGTCCATACTACATTCTACAGTACAGGAGGTCTTCGTCCTGTCCTATGGTCCATACTACATTCTACAGTACAGGAGGTCTTCGTCCTGTCCTATGGTCCATACTACATTCTACAGTACAGGAGGTCGCGCTATCAACCTTTCAATGGACCTCTTCCAAGTTGGCTTCTGCGCATGTCCAATTGGTCGAGGTCAAAGTTCGTGAGGAATAAACAAAGCCTTCTTCTTCTTCTTCTTTGGTTTAATGGCGGTTGACAAGCAACCTTGTGGTGTGCATTACCGCCACCTACTGAAGTGGAGTGTGAACCGAGATGGATCCCTACGTACTCTATATTCTTTTATTTAACCCAGTCTTTTTTAAATATGTATATAATGTTTTATAACCTATGTGTTCTGAGTGCAATCCTAAAATATCTTCCACTACTAACCTAACCTTCTATTTCGCTAACTTATTTCCCAGTATTTGCCTTTCTCTATTGTATTTGCTACAATGTATTAAAACACTTTCTATGTGATGACAACAGTCACACAGTCCTGTATTATGTTTCCTATCAACTATTTAGATATGTATGTCCTAATCTCATTCTAGTAATAATGTCTTCTTCCTTCCTATTTCTATTCCTCCTCTCATTACACCTACTCTCCTCTGGACTTTGTAATACTCTCTACCTTTTCTTTCCTTATTCCAATCATCTTTTTATTGTCTTCTATCTTAATGATGTTCTTCACTTCTTCTTTACTGTGGTTCATCTCCATGTTTACTTCTGTTTTAGTGCTTGTTTGTTTTGTGTATCTATCTGCTAATTCATTGCCCACAACTCCTACATGAGCAGGTACCAGAGAAATGTTACCACACTTTCCTGCTTTATTTATTCTGCAGATTGCCTGAACTATTTCATCAACTAAATCTTGTCTTGTTTCTCATGCTATGTTTTTTATGCTCATCAATGCACTGCTGGAGTCCGAGCACACGACTGCTTTCCTTGCTTTATTTTCCTCTATCCAATGAACTGCCATATAAATTGCGACCAATTCCCCCGTAAAAACAGATAACTTATCACTGATTCTTTTATTTAATACTATGTTTCCTTGTGGGATAACTGCTGCAGCTCCTACTTTATTATTTATAGTTTTTGATGCATCTGTATATATTATGATGTTGTCTAAAAACGTTTCCTCAATCCATTGGTCTACCTGGTAACTATCAATCAATCAATCAATCAATGTTTATTTATATAGCCCTAAATCACAAGTGTCTCAAAGGGCTGCACAAGCCACAACGACATCCTCGGTATAGCCCACATAAGGGCAAGGAAAAACTCTCCCCAGTGGGACGTCGATGTGAATGACTATGAGAAACCTTGGAGAGGACCGCATATGTGGGTAACCCCCCCCTCTAGGGAGACCGAATGCAATGGATGTCGAGTGGGTCTAACATAATATTGTGAGATTCCATTCCATAGTGGATCCAGCATAACAGTAAGAGTCCAGTCCACAGTGGGGTCAGCAGGAAACCATCCCGAGCGGAGACGGGTCAGCAGCGCAGAGATGTTCCCAACCAATATACAGGCGAGCGGTCCACCCCGGGTCCCGACCCCGGACAGCCAGCACCCCATCCATGGCCACCGGATCTGTGTGTCTTCCCCTCCACAAGGGATAGGGGGGAGCAGAGGAGAAAAGAAAAGAAACGGCAGATCAACTGGTCTAAAAAAGGGGGGCTATTCAAAGGCTAGAGTATACAAATGAGTTTTGAGATGGGACTTAAATGTTTCTACTGAGGTAGCATCTCTAACTGTTACCGGGAGGGCATTCCATAGTGCTGGAGCCCGAATAGAAAACGCTCTACAGCCCGCAGACTTTTTTTGGGCTCTGGGAATCACTAATAAGCCGGAGTTCTTTGAACGCAGATTTCTTGCCGGGACATATGGTACAACACAATCGGTAAGATAGGCTGGAGCTAGACCGTGTAGTATTTTATACGTAAGTAGTAAAACCTTAAAGTCGCATCTTAAGTGCACAGGAAGCCAGTGCAGGTGAGCCAGTATAGGCGTAATATGATCAAACTTTCTTGTTCTTGTCAAAAGTCTAGCAGCCGCATTTTGTACCAACTGTAATCTTTTAATGCTAGACATAGGGAGACCCGAAAATAATACGTTACATTAGTCGAGACGAGACGTAACGAACGCATGAATAATGATCTCAGCGTCGCTAGTGGACAAAATGGAACGAATTTTAGCGATATTACGGAGATGAAAGAAGGCCGTTTTAGTAACACTCTTAATGTGTGACTCAAAGGAGAGAGTTGGGTGGAAGATAATACCCAGATTCTTTACTGAGTCGCTTTGTGTAATTGTTTGGTTGTCAAATGTTAAGGTGGTATTATTAAATAAATGTCGGTGTTTAGCAGGACCGATAATCAGCATTTCCGTTTTCTTAGTGTTGAGTTGCAAGAAGTTAGCGGACATCCATTGTTTAATTTCATTAAGACACGCCTCCAGCTGACTACAATCCAGCGTGTTGGTCAGCTTTAGGGGCATGTAGAGTTGGGTGTCATCAGCATAGCAATGAAAGCTAACACCGTATTTGCGTATGATGTCGCCTAGCGGCAGCATGTAAATACTAAACTAATTAAATTTCTATTATTTAATAATTGCATATTTACCTTTGGGTTGTCATACATCCACGGTGGTATTGCAGGGATTGGTACTGTAGGCTAACATTAATATTGTCAATTTGAGCTTTATTACACATGTCTCCTATTGTCCACCCCACACTATTCATTTTTTTCTTCTCTTTTTCTTGGCAGTTTAGTAACACTTGGTGAGTTGGATGTCCTTGCTTGGACCCTTTTAAGTTTGCCCAATAAACACATATTTAAAAAGACTGGGTTAAATAAAAGAATAGAGTAGGGATCCACCTCGGTCCACACTCCATTTCAGTAGGTAGCGGTAATGCACACCACAAGGTTGCTTGTCAACCGCCATTAAACCAAAGAAGAAGAAGAAGACGTAGTGTACGCGCATGCGTGGACCGATCGGGTGATACAGCAAGATGGCGTCTGACGGAGAAGGCCTAAACGCGGGCATTATATTTCTGTATTCTTACATATATGTTGTTTAATAGAGTACACACGGTTAATAATTGTTTGTAGCAGGATACATTAGTCTGAGCGCACTTTGACACTTCTCCTGTTTGATAGCGTCACTTAAGGTAGCTTGCAGCTAGTTTAGCTGGCTAGTTAGCTTAGCTTGTTAGCTGCTAACAAAGAGACGCGGAAGTTATTTAAACATCGCTAAGTAGGGAACTAATGTGAGTGTAAAGTGTTGTGATTGTGTGAAAATGTGCGAAAGAACGATAGCAAAGTATGAGGAGGAACTTTGTCCGACAAAAGAGGAGAAGGAGCCACAACATCAACTACTGGATGTTTATTATAAGAAACATCATCAAGTTGTGTTACACAGAACAGGTTTGTTTACTTCTTACTCTCACATCTTTACTAACTTTATATTTCATTAGTAACACTATTCTTAAATATATTGTGTATAAGAAGGTTGGCTGTTTTGTGAGGATGATGTACGTGTCCAGATCTACTCTCTATTTACTCCAAGGAAAAAAACTAGCCGGCAGCGGCCAATTTTTACAATTGGTCGCCAAACTACGGCACGCGGGCCGAACGCGGTACCCCGGCGTCCAAAATCCGGCCCGGGGATTTTTTTTAATTTTTTTGGACATGTTGGGCATCCCAGGACTCGGGTGCGACTGCGGGACGTGTGGGACTCTAACCTGGGTGTGATTTTTCATATTTTTCCGGACTTTTGCCCACTTTTCCAACTTTTCTTCCCCACTCACAGTGCGACTTTGCTGGGTGCGTTTTGGGCATGTGGAGGGCACCTCGGACACCCAGTACAGTCGTGATCAAAAGTTTACATACACTTGTAAAGAACATCATGTCATGGCTGTCTTGAGTTTCCAATCATTTCTACAACTCTTATTTTTTTGTGATATCAATCAATCAATCTTTATTTATATAGCCCTAAATCACAAGTGTCTCAAAGGGCTGCACAAGCCACAACGACATCCTCGGTACAAAGCCCACATACGGGCAAGGAAAAACTCACCCCAGTGGGACGTCGATGTGAATGACTATGAGAAACCTTGGAGAGGACCGCATATGTGGGTAACCCCCCCCCTCTAGGGGAGACCGAAAGCAATGGATGTCGAGTGGGTCTGACATAATATTGTGAGAGTCCAGTCCATAGTGGATCCAACATAATAGTAAGAGTCCAGTCCATAGTGGGGCCAGCAGGACACCATCCCGAGCGGAGACGGGTCAGCAGCGCAGAGATGTTCCCAGCCGATGCACAGGCGAGCGGTCCACCCCGGGTCCCGACTCTGGACAGCCAGCACTTCATCCATGGCCACCGGACCTGTGCCCCCCCCCCCCCCCCCTCAAGGAAAAGGGGAGCAGAGGAGAAAAGAAAAGAAACGGCAGATCAACTGGTCTAACAGGGGGGCTATTTAAAGGCTAGAGTATACAAATGAGTTTTAAGATGGGACTTAAATGCTTCTACTGAGGTAGCATATCTAATTGTTACCGGGAGGGCATTCCATAGTACTGGAGCCCGAATAGAAAACGCTCTATAGCCCGCAGACTTTTTTTGGGCTCTGGGAATCACTAATAAGCCGGAGTTCTTTGAACGCAGATTTCTTGCCGGGACATATGGTACAATGCAATCGACAAGATAGGACGGAGCTAGACCGTGTAGTATTTTATACGTAAGTAGTAAAACCTTAAAGTCACATCTTAAAACTTTAAGATGTGACTTTAATGCATGTGGAGGTGCCCCCCACATGCATTATATGCATGTGGGGGGCACCTCGGACATCCAGTACAGTCGTGATCAAAAGTGGACATACACTTGTAAAGGACATCATGTCATGGCTGTCTTGAGTTTCCAATCATTTCTACAACTCTTATTTTTTTGTGATATAGTGATTGGAGCACATACTTGTTGGTCACATAAAACATTCATGAAGTTTGCTTCTTTTATGAATTTATTATGGGTCTACTGAAAATGTGAGCAAATCTGCTGGGTCAAAAGTATATTTACAGCAACGTTTTATGCCGTATATATACAGCAATGATGGTAGGCGTGGTGTTCCTGGGATTAAAGGCCTCACCTTTTTTTCCTCCTAAACATATTGCTGGGTATTGTGGCCAAGCAGCTCAATGTTTGTTTCATCTGACATCACATGGACAAAGATAAGACCTTCTGGAGTAAAGTTCTGTGGTCAGATGAAACAAAAATGGAGCTGTTTGGCCACAATACCCAGCAATATGTTTGAAGGATATAAGGCGAGGCCCTTAATCCCAGGAACACCATTCCCACCGTCAAGCATGGTGGTGGTAGTATTATGCTCTGTGTCTGTTTTGCTGCCAATGGAACTGGTGCTTTAAATGGGACAATGAAAAAGGAGGATTACTTCCAAATTCTTCAGGACAAGCTAAAATCATCAGCCCGGAGGTTGGGTCTTGGGCGCAGTTGGGTGTTCCAACAGGACAATGACCCCAAACACACCTCAAAAGTGGTAAAGGAATGGCTAAATCAGGTTAGAATTAAGGTTTTAGAATGGCCTTCCCAAAGTCCTGAATTAAACGTGTGGACAATGCTGAAGAAACAAGTCCATGTCAGAAAACCAACAAATTTAGCTAACCTGCACCAATTTTGTCAAGAGGAGTGGTCAAAAATTCAAGCAGAAGCTTGTGGATGGCTACCAAAAGTGCCTTATTGCAGGTAAACTTGCCAAGGGACATGTAAGCAAATATTAACATTGCTGTATAAGAGTAGTATAAAGTATTGGAAACTCAAGACAGCCATGACATGATGTTCTTTAGAAGTGTATGTAAACTTTTGATCACGACTGTATATACGTCTGGTACTTGCAACTGTGTGGTTGTCGTTGTTCAGTCGAAATTAACTACCCGTAAAAAATAGTTACCTATCCCAGTCCATTTGTAGAATAAACTTAAATCGATGCTTGTGCATATTCAGTAAAAAAACATAGCATAAATAAATATAAGCAGCAATAAAAATATACTTTAAAATGCTTCTACACATTCTATTAAAGGCACAGATAACGAGGGGTTATCATTACCATTCGGGCGGAAGGCTTGGTACACCCTGGACATGTCGCCACCTCATCACAGGGCCAACACAGATAGACAGACAACATTCACACTCACATTCTCACACTAGGGCCAAGTTAGTGTTGCCAATCAACCTATCCCCAGGTGCATGTCTTTGGAGGTGGGAGGAAGCCGGAGTACCCGGAGGGAACCCACGCAGTCAGGGGGAGAACATGCAAACTCCACACAGAAATATCCCGAGCCCAGGACCGAAGCCAGGACCTTCGTATTGTGAGGCACAGATACCAGTGTTTCCATATATAGGATTGGTACCTAACAGAACTACACCTAGGATTGGTTATCTGTATAATAAAACCATTCTCGGGCCCCTGCAGTCTACATATAAACTTAAACATCAGTTTTCTCAGGGTGGCGTGGAAGGTGTTTATCCCTAAATCACAAAAAAGCTTGCTGGCACTACTACTCCTGGCCTTTCTGAGCAGGATCAGTCATTATATGCAACCTGGAGTTTGTGCAAGTTCTCTTTCTTGAACCTCACCCAGAGGGGTGCTGTGTACATAGGGGTGCAGTAAGCTCTAAACAAGTACACCTTCGCTTCATCAGAGCAGTAATGACATTTTCTCACCAGCATATTGGCTTGGACATACAGCAGTCTAATCATGTCAGCATCATCCTCCATCTTGTCATTGATGATGTGGTCTAAGTATTTGACATTGTTGCACACAGACAGGGTTTGACCAGACAAATAGAAACCTGGGAAATTATGATGTTTATCCTCCTTGGTCCTACATATCATTACTATACTCTTTGTGGCATCATACTCTTTGTCAAACTTGACTCCATAGTCTGAGCATATGTTAAGAAGCTGGGAGATATAATGGCCAAATCATCAGCGTACATAAAGTGGTTGATTAAGGTGTTCCCCATGATGGACCCTGTTCTGCATTCTCCCACTTGACAGATCATCCATAGACAGGCTAAATAGGCCTAGTGATAGAAGCCCACCCTGCTGTACCCCATTGGCAACTCTAAAGGGAGAGGATAAACTACTCCCCCCATTTTACCTGCATCGTCTGCCTGTCGTACCAATATGCCAAAATATACCCAGAACACCCCTATGCTTCAGATTGGTGAAGAGTTTGAGATGGTTGACTCTGTCAAATGCCTTAGATGCATCAATAAACCCTACCAACATTGTAGAGCCCTTCACTCTGTGTTTTTCTACTGCTTCTTGTAAAGCATAAACACACAAGTCAGTGCTGTACTTGCTCTTAAAGCCAAACTGGTTGTCTGCGGTGCAAATAAGATCCCAACTCTGTATATGATCACACTTTCCAGTACTTTAGATAGCATGCTGGCTCGGGCGATAGGTTGATAATTGTCCATAGTCCCTACCTCACCAGCCTTGTCTTTAAAGGGGAACATTATCACAATTTCAGAAGGGTTAAAACCATTAAAAATCAGTTCCCAGTGGCTTAATTTATTTTCCAAAGTTTTTTTCAAAATTTAACCCATCACGCAATATCCCTAAAAAAAGCTTCAAAGTGCCTGATTTTAACCATCGTTATAAACACCCGTCCATTTTCCTGTGACGTCACATAGTGATGCCAACACAAACAAACATGGCGGAAAGAACAGCAAGCTATAGCGACATTAGCTCGGATTCAGACTCGGATTTCAGCGGCTTAAGCGATTCAACAGATTACGCATGTATTGAAACGGATGGTTGTAGTGTGGAGGCAGGTAGCGAAAACGAAATTGAAGAAGAAACTGAAGCTATTGAGCCATATCGGTTTGAACCGTATGCAAGCGAAACCGACGAAAACGACACGACAGCCAGCGACACGGGAGAAAGCGAGGACGAATTCGGCGATCGCCTTCTAACCAACGATTGGTATGTGTTTGTTTGGCATTAAAGGAAACTAACAACTATGAACTAGGTTTACAGCATATGAAATACATTTGGCAACATCATGCACTTTGACAGTGCAGACAGCCCAATTTTCATCTATTAATATATTATGTAGACATACCCTCATGTCAGCAGGCCAGGGAAGCTAGGGTCGATATTCTTCTCTTGATCATCTTCGGTGGCATAAGGGACGGTGTGAGCCAAGACATCCAGGGGGTTTAGCTCGCTCGTCTGCGGGAACAAACTGCCGCCATTGCTTGCCGTGCTACCGAGGTCCTTTGTCCCTGAATTGCTCACACACTCCGGCAGATTCAATGGGGGTCTGTCGGCAGATTTCTTTGACTTTATGGTTGGAAATGCATCTGCTTTGAGTGTCGCAGGATATCCACACATTCTTGCCATCTCTGTCGTAGCATAGCTTTCGTCGGTAAAGTGTGCGGAACAGACGTCCAATTTCTTGCCACTTTCGCATCTTTGGGCCACTGGTGCCACTTGAATCC
>NC_084580.2:24370000-24455000 GCF_033978685.3 Nerophis lumbriciformis
TACTGGATACTTTCTGGTACGCTACGCACACAAGCTCGAGATATCACCTCTTACGGTGACTAATGTAGCGGCGAGATAATTTGTTCACACTGACATTGTCAACAATTCGCGACGTCGAATGATGCGGACACGTTTGTTACTAGATACTTTCTGGTAAGCTACACAGCAGCTACGCACACAAGCTCGAGAAATCACCTCTTACGGTGAATAATGTAGCAGCGAGGTCATTTGTTCACACTGACATTGTCAACAATTCGCGACGTCGAATGATGCGGACACGTTTGTTACTGGACACTTTCTGGCACGCTACGCACACAAGCTCGAGATATCACCTCTTACGGTGACTAATGTAGCGGCGAGGTAATTTGTTCACACTGATATTGTCAACAACTCGCGACGTCGAATGATGCGGACACGTTTGTTACTAGATACTTTCTGGTAAGCTACACAGCAGCTACGCACACAAGCTCGAGAAATCACCTCTTACGGTGAATAATGTAGCGTCGAGGTAATTTGTTCACACTGACATTGTCAACAATTCGCGACGTTGAATGATGCGGACACGTTTGTTACTAGATACTTTCTCGTACGCTACACAGCAGCTACGCACACAAGCTCGATAAACCACCTCTTACGGTGAATAATGTAGCGTCGAGGTAATTTGTTCACACTGACATTGTCAACAATTCGCGACATCGAATGATGCGGACACGTTTGTTACTGGATACTTTCTGGTACGCTACGCACACAAGCTCGAGATATCACCTCTTACGGTGACTAATGTAGCGGCGAGGTAATTTGTTCACACTGATATTGTCAACAATTCGCGACGTTGAATGATGCGGACACGTTTGTTACTAGATACTTTCTGGTAAGCTACACAACAGCTATGCACACAAGCTCGAGAATTCACCTCTTACGGTGAATAATGTAGCGGCGAGGTAATTTGTTCACACTGATATTGTCAACAATTTGCGACGTTGAATGATGCGGACACGTTTGTTACTAGATACTTTCTGGTACGCTACACAGCAGCTACGCACACAAGCTCGAGAAACCACCTCTTACGGTGAATAATGTAGCGTCGAGGTAATTTGTTCACACTGACATTGTCAACAATTCGCGACGTCGAATGATGCGGACACGTTTGTTACTGGATACTTTCTGGTACGCTACGCACACAAGCTCGAGATATCACCTCTTACGGTGACTAATGTAGCGGCGAGGTAATTTGTTCACACTGATATTGTCAACAATTCGCGACGTTGAATGATGCGGACACGTTTGTTACTAGACACTTTCTGGTACGCTACACAGCAGCTACGCACACAAGCTCGAGAAATCACCTCTTACGGTGAATAATGTAGCGTCGAGGTAATTTGTTCACACTGACATTGTCAACAATTCGCGACGTCGAATGATGCGGACAGGTTTGTTACTGGATACTTTCTGGTACGCTACGCACACAAGCTCGAGATATCACCTCTTACGGTGACTAATGTAGCGGCGAGGCAATTTGTTCACACTGACATTGTCAACAATTCGCGACGTTGAATGATGCGGACACGTTTGTTACTAGATACTTTCTGGTAAGCTACACAGCAGCTACGCACACAAGCTCGAGAAATCACCTCTTACGGTGAATAATGTAGCAGCGAGGTCATTTGTTCACACTGACATTGTCAAAAATTCGCGACGTTGAATCATGCGGACACGTTTGTTACTGGACACTTTCTGGTACGCTACACAGCAGCTACACACACAAGCTCGAGAAATCACCTCTTACGGTGAATAATGTAGCGTCGAGGTAATATGTTCACACTGACATTGTCAACAATTCGCGACGTTGAATGATGCGGACACGTTTGTTACTGGATACTTTCTGGTACGCTACGCACACAAGCTCGAGATATCACCTCTTACGGTGACTAATGTAGCGGCGAGGCAATTTGTTCACACTGACATTGTCAACAATTCGCGACGTTGAATGACGCGGACACGTTGGTTACTGGATACTTTCTGGTACGCTACACAACAGCTACGCACACAAGCTCGAGAAATCACCTCTTACGGTGAATAATGTAGCGGAGAGGTAATTTGTTCACACTGACATTGTCAACAATTCGCGACGTCGAATGATGCGGACACGTTTGTTACTGGATACTTTCTGGTACGCTACGCACACAAGCTCGAGATATCACCTCTTACGGTGACTAATGTAGCGGCGAGGTAATTTGTTCACACTGATATTGTCAACAATTCGCGACGTTGAATGATGCGGACACGTTTGTTACTAGATACTTTCTCGTACGCTACACAGCAGCTACGCACACAAGCTCGATAAACCACCTCTTACGGTGAATAATGTAGCAGCGAGGTCATTTGTTCACACTGACATTGTCAAAAATTCGCGACGTTGAATCATGCGGACACGTTTGTTACTGGACACTTTCTGGTACGCTACACAGCAGCTACACACACAAGCTCGAGAAATCACCTCTTACGGTGAATAATGTAGCGTCGAGGTAATATGTTCACACTGACATTGTCAACAATTCGCGACGTTGAATGATGCGGACACGTTTGTTACTGGATACTTTCTGGTACGCTACGCACACAAGCTCGAGATATCACCTCTTACGGTGACTAATGTAGCGGCGAGGCAATTTGTTCACACTGACATTGTCAACAATTCGCGACGTTGAATGACGCGGACACGTTGGTTACTGGATACTTTCTGGTACGCTACACAACAGCTACGCACACAAGCTCGAGAAATCACCTCTTACGGTGAATAATGTAGCGGAGAGGTAATTTGTTCACACTGACATTGTCAACAATTCGCGACGTCGAATGATGCGGACACGTTTGTTACTGGATACTTTCTGGTACGCTACGCACACAAGCTCGAGATATCACCTCTTACGGTGACTAATGTAGCGGCGAGGTAATTTGTTCACACTGATATTGTCAACAATTCGCGACGTTGAATGATGCGGACACGTTTGTTACTAGATACTTTCTCGTACGCTACACAGCAGCTACGCACACAAGCTCGATAAACCACCTCTTACGGTGAATAATGTAGCGTCGAGGTAATTTGTTCACACTGACATTGTCAACAATTCGCGACGTCGAATGATGCGGACACGTTTGCTACTGGATACTTTCTGGTACGCTACGCACACAAGCTCGAGATATCACCTCTTACGGTGAATAATGTAGCGGCGAGGTCATTTGTTTACACTCATATTGTCAACAATTCGCGACGTTGAATGATGCGGACACGTTTGTTACTAGACACTTTCTGGTACGCTACACAGCAGCTACGCACACAAGCTCGAGAAATCACCTCTTACGGTGAATAATGTAGCGGCGAGGTAATTTGTTCACAATGATATTGTCAATTCGTGATGTTGAATGATGCGGACACGTTTGTTACTGGATACTTTCTGGTACGCTACACAGCAGCTACACACACAAGCTCGAGAAATCACCTCTTTCGGTGAATAATGTAGCGTCGAGGTAATTTGTTCACACCGATATTGTCAACAATTCGCGACGTTGAATGATGCGGACACGTTTGTTACTAGATACTTTCTGGTACGCTACACACACAAGCTCGAGATATCACCTCTTACGGTGACTAATGTAGCGGCGAGGTAATTTGTTCACACTGATATTGTCAACAATTCGCGACGTTGAATGATGCGGACACGTTTGTTACTAGATACTTTCTCGTACGCTACACAGCAGCTACGCACACAAGCTCGATAAACCACCTCTTACGGTGAATAATGTAGCGTCGAGGTAATTTGTTCACACTGACATTGTCAACAATTCGCGACGTCGAATGATGCGGACACGTTTGTTACTGGATACTTTCTGGTACGCTACACAACAGCTATGCACACAAGCTCGAGAATTCACCTCTTACGGTGACTAATGTAGCGGCGAGGTAATTTGTTCACACTGATATTGTCAACAATTTGCGATGTTGAATGATGCGGACACGTTGGTTACTGGATACTTTCTGGTACGCTACACAACAGCTATGCACACAAGCTCGAGAATTCACCTCTTACAGTGAATAATGTAGCGGAGAGGTAATTTGTTCACACTGACATTGTCAACAATTCGCGACGTCGAATGATGCGGACACGTTTGCTACTGGATACTTTCTGGTACGCTACGCACACAAGCTCGAGATATCACCTCTTACGGTGAATAATGTAGCGGCGAGGTCATTTGTTTACACTCATATTGTCAACAATTCGCGACGTTGAATGATGCGGACACGTTTGTTACTAGACACTTTCTGGTACGCTACACAGCAGCTACGCACACAAGCTCGAGAAATCACCTCTTACGGTGAATAATGTAGCGGCGAGGTAATTTGTTCACAATGATATTGTCAATTCGTGATGTTGAATGATGCGGACACGTTTGTTACTGGATACTTTCTGGTACGCTACACAGCAGCTACACACACAAGCTCGAGAAATCACCTCTTTCGGTGAATAATGTAGCGTCGAGGTAATTTGTTCACACTGATATTGTCAACAATTCGCGACGTTGAATGATGCGGACACGTTTGTTACTAGATACTTTCTGGTACGCTACACACACAAGCTCGAGATATCACCTCTTACGGTGACTAATGTAGCGGCGAGGTAATTTGTTCACACTGATATTGTCAACAATTCGCGGCGTTGAATGATGCGGACACGTTTGTTACTAGATACTTTCTCGTACGCTACACAGCAGCTACGCACACAAGCTCGATAAACCACCTCTTACGGTGATTAATGTAGCGTCGAGGTAATTTGTTCACACTGACATTGTCAACAATTCGCGACGTTGAATGATGCGGACACGTTTGTTACTGGATACTTTCTGGTACGCTACGCACACAAGCTCGAGAAATCACCTCTTACGGTGAATAATGTAGCGTCGAGGTAATTTGTTCACGCTGACATTGTCAACAATTCGCGACGTCGAATGACGCGGACACGTTTGTTACTAGATACTTTCTGGTAAGCTACACAGCAGCTACGCACACAAGCTCGAGAAATCACCTCTTACGGTGAATAATGTAGCAGCGAGGTAATTTGTTCACACTGACATTGTCAACAATTCGCGACGTTGAATCATGCGGACACGTTTGTTACGGGATACTTTTTTGTATGCTACACAGCAGCTTTCTGGTACGCCTTCGGAGACTTTGTACGTGTGATTATTTGATGCTTGTTTACATTGTTTTATTGTTCAATGACTATTACGTGTGCTTAGCATGCGTGCCATCGTGTGCTTAGCTGTTGTGTAGCTGCTGTAGCATGGCTCCGATAGAAACATTTTTTGTCATGTTTCCTCTATGCTCTGCACTTGTTGAAAACGTTTACAATGCAAATGAGGTTAAATTTGGGTAAATAAATGTATAAATAAATAAATTTATTTATTTATTTATAAATAAATAAATAAATAAATATTTAACCAAATTTAACGTAAATTAAATTTATTAATAAATTTAATTTAACGTAAATTAAATGTATTAATAAATTAAATTTATTAATAAATTAAATTTAATTAATAATTAAATTTAATTATTAATTAATTAAATTATAATTATTGTATAATTATAATTATACAATAATTATAATTGTATAATTATTTAATTATACAATAATTAAATAATTATTGTATAATTATTTAATTATTGTATTAAATAATACAATAATAATTATTTTTATATTTATATTATTAAATAATACAATAATATAGTTATTGTATTATTTAATACAATAATTAAATAATTATACAATAATTATTTAATTATTGTATAATTAAATAATTATACAATAATTATTTAATTATTGTATAATTAAATAATACATATTTAATTATGTATTATTAATTTTTTTAATAATACAACAACAACAACAACAAAAATCAACTAATCATGTTTTTGTCTTTTTGTGTCCAGCAGAATCCAGTGAAGGGCATTTTCCTCCCGAGCAGCAGGAGTGGAACGCCCGAACGGAGCAGGAGTCACAGCCCCCCGACGTTAAAGAGGAAAGGTCACAGTTGCTCCACTTTAAAGAGGAAGAGGAGGAGGCACAGCCCCTTCACATTAAAGAAGAAGAGGGTGAACTGGGTCTGAGTCAGGAGGGAGCGCCGCAATTGGAGGAGTTCCCAGTGATTGGCGTGATTGTGAAGGGCGAAGACGACGAGGTCAAAGGTGAAAGTGAGGCGGGAAAAGGGGCGGAGCCTCCCACACAACACATGACGACAGAAGCTGATGGAGACCACTGTGGAGCATCACAAGCAGACACGCTCTTAGCTCCACTGTCTGATAGTGAGGACGCCACGTCTCACTCTGCTGAGCACGAAGACCAGGAGGACCACCAAGAACCCCCGAGCGGCGACCCAGACCGCCGAGGTGAATCGAAGACGAGCAAACAACAATTCCCCTGCCTCGTTTGCGCTAAAATCTTCACCAAAAAAGGCAATTTCACTCGACACATGCGCTCGCACACCGGAGAAAAACCATTCAGTTGCTCCGACTGCGGTAAAAAGTTCTCCCATAAAACGCACATGCTCACGCACCTGAAAACACACACGGGGGAGAGACCTTTTATCTGTTCGGTTTGCGGCAAGAGTTTCATCCAGAAGGTAACCATGGTGACGCACATGCGCACGCACACGGGGGAAAAACACTTCGGTTGCCCGGACTGCGGGAAACGGTTCTCCCACCGGGCGAACATGCTCTCGCACGGGAGGACGCACACCAGGGAGAAACCGTTCGGCTGCCCGGACTGCGGCAAGACCTTCTCCAACAAAAGCAACATGGCGAAGCACGCCAGGACGCACAGCGGGGAGAAACCCTTCGGTTGCACGGTCTGCGGCAAGAGGTTCTCCAACCGAACGAACGTGGGGAAGCACATGCACACGCACACGGGGGAGAAACCGTTCGGCTGCTCGGACTGCGGGAGGAAATTCTCCCAAAAGGCGCACCTGCGCGCCCACGTGAAAACACACGCCGGGGAGAAACCTTCCACTTGCTCAGTGTGCGGCAAAGGGTTCTCCGGCAAAACGTCAGTCCGATCACACATGAGAACGCACTCCGGAGAAAAACCTTTTAGATGCTCCGTTTGCAAGACGACTTTTTTTTGGAAGTCCTCTTTGAAAAAACACGCGCAGAGTCACGGACGCTCTCTTGGTTGCCACGAAATTCCACGCGGTAAAAATCATCAATGCTGAGCCTTTTTAGTTTATTTCCGTCTGAATTTATATTCCATGCTGGATTCTGAACACTTCATAAGAATATTATCCATCAGTCTGATGATTATGCCCTTTTACGTGTACAAAGTGCAAGTCAGTACCACTTTATGTCCAGCAGAGGCCGCCAGTGTGCAGCAGAACAACGACGTCACGTGACACTACGAACACGTGAGTCTGCTTATGGACTTTTGACTGTAACAATCAGGGTTATTTAGGCAATAAAAAAAAGGATAAAAATCTCATATTCCGTAGAAATGTTGATGTGTTATTTATAACTGGCAGAAATAACCGCAATAAAATAAGAGTGCAAACTTTGCGAATTTTATTGATAATGATACTTACATTAATGATAATTAATAAGTATACATTAAAAGTATTGTCAATAATAACCACTTTAGTTCATATTTGTACAATTAATATTAGACTAAAATTAACTTTATTGATTCTCCAGTGGAAAATGTGGGTAAACATCTTCATCAACTGTCATCCATGGCTATTTATTATTAACTGTAATTGATATAATCAACTGTAATCCATGCCTATTTATTATTAACTGCAATTAAAATAATCAACTGTCATTCATGCCTATTTATTAACTGTAATTAATAAAATAATCTGTAATCCATGCCTATTTATTATTAGCTATAATTAATATAATCAACTGGCATCCATGGCTATTTATTATTAACTATAATTAATATAATCAACTGTCATCCATGGCTATTTATTATTAACTGTAATTAATATAATCAACTGTAATCCATGCCTATTTATTATTAACTGTAATTAAAATAATCAACTGTCATCCATGCCTAATTATTAACTGTAATTAATAAAATAATCTGTAATCCATGCCTATTTTTATTATTAACTGTAATTAATAAAATAATCTGTAATCCATGCCTGTTTATTATTAACTGTAATTGATATAATCAACTGTAATACATGCCTATTTTATTATTAACTAATTACTATAATCAACTGTAATCCATGCCCATTTATTATCAACTGTAATTAATATAATTAACTGTAATCCATGCCTATTTATTATTAACTGTAATTGATATAATCAACTGTAATCCATGCCTATTTATTATTAACTGTAATTGATATAATCAACTGTAATCCATGCCTATTTATTATTAACTGTAATTGATATAATCAACTGTAATCCATGCCTATTTATTATAATATATAATCAACTGTAAGTTTATTGTTAACTGTAATTAATATAATCAAGTGTCACCCATGCCTATTTATTATTAACTGTAATTGATATAATCAACTGTAATCCATGCCTATTTATTATTAACTGCAATTAAAATAATCAACTGTCATCCATGCCTATTTATTAACTGTAATAAATAAAATAATCTGTAATCCATGCCTATTTATTATTAATTATAATTAATATAATCAACTGTCATCCATGGCTATTTATTATTAACTATAATTAATATAATAAACTGTCATCCATGGCTATTTATTATTAACTGTAATTGATATAATCAACTGTAATCCATGCCTATTTATTATTAACTGCAATTAAAATAATCAACTGTCATCCATGCCTAATTATTAACTGTAATTAATAAAATAATCTGTAATCCATGCCTATTTTTATTATTAACTGTAATTAATAAAAAAATCTGTAATCCATGCCTGTTTATTATTAACTGTAATTGATTTAATCAACTGTAATACATGCCTATTTTATTATTAACTGTAATTACTATAATCAACTGTAATCCATGCCCATTTATTATCAACTGTAATTAATATAATTAACTGTAATCCATGCCTATTTATTATTAACTGTAATTAATATAATCAACTGTAAAACATGCCTATTTATTATAATATATAATCAACTGTAAGTTTATTGTTAACTGTAATTAATATAATCAACTGTCACCCATGCCTATTTATTAACTGTAATAAATAAAATAATCTGTAATCCATGCCTATTTATTATTAACTGTAATTAATATAATCAACTGTAGAACATGCCTATTTATTATAATATATAATCAACTGTAAGTTTATTGTTAACTAATTAATATAATCAACTGTCACCCATGCCTATTTATTAACTGTAATAAATAAAATAATCTGTAATCCATGCCTATTTATTATTAACTATAATTAATATAATCAACTGTCATCCATGGCTATTTATTATTAACTATAATTAATATAATAAACTGTCATCCATGGCTATTTATTATTAACTGTAATTGATATAATCAACTGTAATCCATGCCTATTTATTATTAACTGCAATTAAAATAATCAACTGTCGTCCATGCCTAATTATTAACTGTAATTAATAAAATAATTTGTAATCCATGCCTATTTTTGTTAACTGTAATTAATAAAATAATCTGTAATCCATGCCTGTTTATTATTAACTGTAATTGATATAATCAACTGTAATACATGCCTATTTTATTATTAACTGTAATTACTATAATCAACTGTAATCCATGCCCATTTATTATCAACTGTAATTAATATAATTAACTGTAATCCATGCCTATTTATTATTAACTGTAATTAATATAATCAACTGTAAAACATGCCTATTTATTATAATATATAATCAACTGTAAGTTTATTGTTAACTGTAATTAATATAATCAACTGTCACCCATGCCTATTTATTATTAACTTTAATTGATATAATCAACTGTAATCCATGCCTATTTATTATTAACTGTAATTAAAATAATCAACTGTCATCCATGCCTATTTATTAACTGTAATTAATAAAATAATCTGTAATCCATGCCAATTTATTATTAACTATAATTAATATAATCAACTGTCATCCATGGCTATTTATTATTAACTATAATTAATATAATCAACTGTCATCCATGGCTATTTATTATTAACTGTAATTAATATAATCAACTGTAATCCATGCCTATTTATTATTATTTGTAATTAAAATAATCAACTGTCATCCATGCCTAATTATTAACTGTAATTAATAAAATAATCTGTAATCCATGCTTATTTTTATTATTAACTGTAATTAATAAAATAATCTGTAATCCATGCCTGTTTATTATTAACTGTAATTGATATAATCAACTGTAATACATGCCTATTTTATTATTAACTGTAATTACTATAATCAACTGTAATCCATGCCTGTTTATAATTAACTGTAATTACTATAATCAACTGTAATCCATGCCTGTTTATAATTAACTGTAATTACTATAATCAACTGTAATCCATGCCTGTTTATTATTAACTGTAATTACTATAATCAACTGTAATCCATGCCTGTTTATAATTAACTGTAATTACTATAATCAACTGTAATCCATGCCTATTTATTATTAACTGTAATTAATATAATCAACTGTAATACATGCCTATTATAATATATAATCAACTGTAAGTTTATTATTAACTGTAATTAATATAATCAAGTGTCACCCATGCCTATTTATTATTAACTATAATTAATATAATCAACTGTCATCCATGTCTGTTTATTCATTTTAACTGTCTATTTTATTTTTATTGTTTAAAAAAATAATAATAACTGTAATGCCTGTAAAGACATCCCATAATATAGTGCCGTTGTTCTACAAAGTTATGTTATTGTCTTTATTACGACTCCGAAAGGGACAAGCGGTAAAAAATGGATGGATGGACGGAACTTGCATGCCAATAGAGGGCTATGGATTTTGTGCTATGATATCCCACAATGCATTGCCGACAGCCATTTTGGCAGGCTTTGTTGACCGAGTGTCATCGTTCATGGCAACCGCAAAGCATTCTGGGTAATACAGAACAACCTGAAGCCGGATGTCGTCCGTCACGTGACTTCTCATGTATATACATTTATCATTTATATATATATATATATATATAAATATATATATATTACAAGTGTATGTCCACTTTTGACCACGTCTGTATGTACATATATATATATATATATATATATATATGTATATATATATATATATATATATATATATATATATATATATATATATATATATATATATATATATATATATATACACACACACACATTTATACATATATTTTATACATATATTTTATATATATATATATATATATGTATATATATATATATATATATATACATACATATATATATATATATATATATATATATATATATATATATATATATATATATATATATATATATATATATATATATATATACGTATATATATATATTTATATATATATATATATATATATAAAATATATGTATAAAATATATGTATAAATGTGTGTGTGTATATATATATATATATATATATATATATATATATATATATATATATATACATATATATATATATATATATATATATATATATATATATATGTACATACAGACGTGGTCAAAAGTGGACATACACTTGTAAAGAACATCATGTCATGGCTGTCTTGAGTTTCCAATCATTTCCACAACTCTTATGTTTTTGTGATGTAGTGATTGGAGCACATAGTTTGCTTCTTTTATGAATTTGACATTATGTTCTTTACAAGTGTATGTAAACTTTTGACCACGACTATGTATACATATATGTGTATATATATATATGTATGTATCTTGTTGCGTCTGACCAGTCTTCCTCTCAGGGAATAAAAGTCACTGGTCAGATGACATATATGTTGAGAAAGAAGGACCATCAAGACAGAATAGGAATATTATCAAGTGTTACTAAAGCCTTACAATGCGGTAATAGCAGCATCGAGAAGCGGTCTAAAAATCAAACGGGAAGAGACAACTTATTGAGTACGAAAACAGCCCCCACCCTAGCCAGAAAGGAATACAGCCTCATTGTTCTAATACTGATAAGGTAAAAAGGAAGCATGTCATACTCCCACATTCCAGTTTACTTGCGAAAATAAGATACAAGCATAACGAGTACACAATGGGAAAATATTAACTGCTTTAAACATGACTATGAATAAAGAAAGAACTCTTAAAAATATTTGCATTCTCCACAATATGTATATATGTATACATATATGTATGTATATATATATATATACATATATATATATATATGTATATGTATACATATATGTATGTATATATATATGTATACATATATGTGTATATATATATAAATTATATATATATATATATATATATATATATATATATATATATATATATATATATATATATATATATATATATATATATATATATATCCATCCATCCATCCATCTTCTTCCGCTTATCCGAGGTCGGGTCACGGGGGCAGCAGCCTAAGCAGGGAAGCCCAGACTTCCCTCTCCCCAGCCACTTCGTCCAGCTCTTCCTGTGGGACCCCGAGGCGTTCCCAGGCCAGCCGGGAAACATAGTCTTCCCAACGTGTCCTGGGTCTTCCCCGCGGCCTCCTACCGGTCGGACGTGCCCTAAACACCTCCCTAGGGAGGCGTTCGGGTGGCATCCTGACCAGATGCCCGAACCACCTCATCTGGCTCCTCTCCATGTGGAGGAGCAGCGGCTTTACTTTGAGCTCCCCCCGGATGACAGAGCTTCTCACCCTATCTCTAAGGGAGAGCCCCGCCACTCGGCGGAGGAAACTCATTTGGGCCGCTTGTACCCGTGATCTTGTCCTTTCGGTCATAACCCAAAGCTCATGACCATAGGTGAGGATGGGAACGTAGATCGACCGGTAAATTGAGAGCTTTGCCTTCCGGCTCAGCTCCTTCTTCACCACAACGGATCGATACAGCGTCCGCATTACTGAAGACGCAGCACCGATCCGCCTGTCGATCTCATGATCCACTCTCTCTCTATATATATATATATATATATATATATATATATATATATATATATATATATATATATATATATATATATATATATATATATATATATATATATGTATATGTGTGTATGTCTATATGTGTATATACATGTATATGTCTATATGTATACAAATATGTGTATGTATATATATATATATATATATATATATATATATATACGTATATATATATATATGTATGTATATATATATATATATGTATATATATACATATTAAAAAAAAAAAAAAAAAAAAAATATATATATATATATATATGTATATGTATGTATATATAAGTGTATATATATATATATATGTGTGTTTGTGTGTATATGTACATATGTATGTATATGTATATGTATATATGTATACATGAATATATATGTATATTTGTATATATGTGTATTATATATATATATATATATATATATATATTTATATGTATGTATACATAATGTATATATAAATATATATATATGTATGTATGTATGTATATATATGTATACATATATGTGTATATATGTATATGGGTATACATATATGAGTATAGATGTTTATATATATGTATAGATGGATATATATATATATATATATATATATGTATATATATATGGGTTGTACTTGTATAGCGCTTTTCTACCTTCAAGGTACTCAAAGCGCTTTGATATGTATGTATATATGTATACATGACTATATATGTATATTTTTATATATGTATTTATATATATACACATATATATGTATAGAAGTATCTATATATAACGTATGCATATATGTATGTATATATGTGTATACATACTGTATGTATATACATATATGTATTTGAAAGTATTTGTATAAATGTTTGTGTATATATGTGGTACATATATTTTACATACATATATATATATATATATATATATCCATTTATGTATATATATATATATATATATATATATATATATATATATATATATATATATATATATATATATATATATATATATATACATATATGTATATATCCAAATTGTCACGGCCAGGGTGCATTGGAATGCGCCCTCATCATTGCGCTCTGCGCTTCACACCGCGGGTCACGCCCACGACTGTGGCACACATCCAGGGACGCGCCGCGCGCGTCTCCGCCCTGCAGCTGCCGCCAGCTGCAATCACTTGCCGGCAATCATCACACCTGCCTGGAATGAAGGAGCTGCCTTCATAAGCCTGGACATCTTGGCATGCCGGCGCCGGAATATAATCATCTGTTGGCGTACAGTAAGCGATCATCCTGCTTGATGCAATACTGTTCTCTCTGTCTGTTTTCCCTTCCGTGTTTCATTGTCGTGTCATCCTACTGCAGACCTCCGTTCCTGTGTTTTGACGTTGCTGTGTGTCTCGTCATTTCTCGTCGTCGTTCCCCTGCTTCTCGGACTGCTCCTTGGATCTCGACCTCCCGCTTGGACACGGATTCCCCTCTTCCCCTGGACTTCCTCATCTCTCGTTCAACACTTGGTAACGCACACCTCAGTTAAATACTACACATAGTCTTACACCATAAACACTCTTGGATTTTGCCACACTCCATTTCCTTAGTTCGTATATTTAGTGTTGTTTATTATTATATATATTACTATATATAATAAATCATTGAGCATTACTGCCATCTAGTGTCTGTTGCCGTCACCTCCCCTGCAAACCTTAACACAAATATGTATATATATATATATATATGTTTACATATATGTATATTATCCATTTATACTTATATTATCTATCTCTACATGTGTAGTGCATTTGGAAAGTATTCACAGCACTTCAGTTTTTTCACATGTTGTTACGTCAGCTTTATTCCAAAATGGATGAAATTTATTTTTGTCCTCAAAATTCTACACAAACTACCTCATAATAAGTATGTGAAATTATATATTTTTTCCTAATTTTTGCAAATGTATATAAAAAAATCCCTCAAACATGAGATGTACATAAATATTGGGACCCTTTGCTCAATACTCAAGCGCCATCAGGTTGGATGAGAAGGTTGGATGTCTCTGTACAATGCTGCATGAGTGATGTACAATGCTGCATGAGTGATGTACAATGCTGCATGAGTGACGTACAATGCTGCATGAGTGATGTACAATGCTGCATGAGTGATGTACAATGCTGCATGAGTGATGTACAATGTTGCATGAGTGATGTACAATGTTGCATGAGTGATGTACAATGCTGCATGAGTGATGTACAATGTTGCATGAGTGATGTACAATGCTGCATGAGTGACACTTGAGTTCCAGTGTCCTTCCCTAATTAGGACAACATAAGTCATCATTGGATTGATTTTTAACTATATAGTGTAAAACAATGCACACACACACACACACACACACACACACACACACACACACACACACACACACACACACACACACACACACACACACACACACACACACACACACACACAGATTAAATTGAAGGATTACGTGGAGCATGGGGGCCGCGCCATCTGTGCAAAGAAGAATAAAGCTTTTAAATCTCCTTAATCATTTCAAATGTAATCGACTTTTAAAAACTATTATACTAATTATTCACACATTCAGATCTTAAGAATTTATTATTGACACATTTAGATTTTAAGATTTTTTTTTAGTCACACATTTAGATTTTAAGATTTATGTATTCACACATTTAGATCTTAAGATTTATTTATTCACACATTTAGATTTTAAGATTTATTCATTCAGACATTTGGATTTTAAGATGTATTTATTCACACATTTAGATCGTAAGATTTTATTATTTATACATTTATATCTTAAGATGTATTTATTCCCACATTTAGATCTTAAGATTTTATTATCCACACATTTAGATCTTAAGATTTATTTATTTATTTGCACATTTAGATCTTAAGATTTATTTATTCACACATTTAGATCCTAAAATTTTATTATTCACACATTTAGATTTTAAGATCTTATTATTCACACATTTAGATCTTAAGATTTATTAATTTATTTGCACATTTAGATCTTAAGATTTATTTATTCACACATTTAGATCCTAAAATTTTATTATTCACTTATTTAGATTTTAAGATTTTATTATTCACACATTTAGATTTTAAGATTTTATTATTCACACATTTAGATCTTAAGATTTATTCATTCAGACATTTAGATTTTAAGATGTATTTATTCACACTTTTAGATCTTAAGATTTATTTATTTATTTGCACATTTAGATCTTAAGATTTATTTATTCACACATTTAGATCCTAAAATTTTATTATTCACACATTTAGATTTTAAGATTTTATTATCCACACATTTAGATCTTAAGATGTATTTATTTATTTGCACATTTAGATCTTAAGATTTATTTATTCACACATTTAGATCCTAAAATTTTATTATTCACACATTTAGATTTTAAGATTTTATTATTCACACATTTAGATCTTAAGATTTATTTATTCACACATTTAGATCTTAAGATTTATTCATTCAGACATTTAGATCTTAAGATTTATTTATTTATTTGCACATTTAGATCTTAAGATTTTATTATTTATACATTTATATCTTAAGATGTATTTATACCCACATTTAGATCTTAAGATTTTATTATCCACACATTTAGATCTTAAGATGTATTTATTTATTTGCACATTTAGATCTTAAGATTTATTCATTCACACATTTAGATCCTAAAATTTTATTATTCACACATTTAGATTTTAACATTGTATTATTCACACATTTAGATCTTAAGATTTATTTATTCACACATTTAGATTTTAAGATTTATTCATTCAGACATTTGGATTTTAAGATGTATTTATTCACACATTTAGATCGTAAGATTTTATTATTTATACATTTATATCTTAAGATGTATTTATACCCACATTTAGATCTTAAGATTTTATTATCCACACATTTAGATCTTAAGATTTATTTATTTATTTGCACATTTAGATCTTAAGATTTATTTATTCACACATTTAGATCCTAAAATTTTATTATTCACACATTTAGATTTTAAGATCTTATTATTCACACATTTAGATCTTAAGATTTATTAATTTATTTGCACATTTAGATCTTAAGATTTTTTTATTCACACATTTAGATCCTAAAATTTTATTATTCACTTATTTAGATTTTAAGATTTTATTATTCACACATTTAGATTTTAAGATTTTATTATTCAAACATTTAGATCTTAAGATTTATTCATTCAGACATTTAGATTTTAAGATGTATTTATTCACACTTTTAGATCTTAAGATTTATATATTTATTTGCACATTTAGATCTTAAGATGTATTTATTCACACATTTAGATCCTAAAATTTTATTATTCACACATTTAGATTTTAAGATTTTATTATCCACACATTTAGATCTTAAGATGTATTTATTTATTTGCACATTTAGATCTTAAGATTTATTTATTCACACATTTAGATCCTAAAATTTTATTATTCACACATTTAGATTTTAAGATTTTATTATTCACACATTTAGATCTTAAGATTTATTTATTCACACATTTAGATCTTAAGATTTATTCATTCAGACATTTAGATTTTAAGATGTATTTATTCACGCATTTAGATTGTAAGATTTTATTATTTATACATTTATATCTTAAGATGTATTTATTCCCACATTTAGATCTTAAGATTTTATTATCCACACATTTAGATCTTAAGATTTATTTATTTATTTGCACATTTAGATCTTAAGATTTATTTATTCACACATTTAGATCCTAAAATTTTATTATTCACACATTTAGATTTTAAGATCTTATTATTCACACATTTACATCTTAAGATTTATTTATTCACACATTTAGATCTTAAGATTTATTCATTCAGACATTTAGATCTTAAGATTTATTTATTTATTTGCACATTTAGATCTTAAGATTTTATTATTTATACATTTATATCTTAAGATGTATTTATTCACACATTTAGATCTTAAGATTTTATTATCCACACATTTAGATCTTAAGATTTATTTATTTATTTGTACATTTATATCTTAAGATGTATTTATTCCCACATTTAGATCCTACAATTTTATTATTCACATATTTAGATTTTAAGATTTTATTATTCACACATTTAGATCTTAAGATTTATTTATTCACACATTTAGATCTTAAGATTTTATTATTCGCACATTTAGATTTTAAGATTTATTATTCACACATTTAGATCTTAAGATTTATTTATTCACACATTTAGATCTTAAGATGTATTTACACTCATGCAACCATCCAAATGTCCTCCAAGGAACACAATTTCTAGGTTTTTAGTCCAGTCATTTACAAAAAGTAAACACGCTAGGCTATATAGGCTACAAGGAGCTGGCAGCTACACAACAGCTAAGCATGCAATATTATCCAAGTTAGACAAATCCCCTCTTACGGTGAATAATGAAGTTGAGAGGTAATTGTTTATACTGATACTGTCAATAATTCGCAAAGTTGGATGGTGCGGACACGTTTGTTACTGGATACTTTCCAGGTACGCCCTGTAGACTTTGCATGTGTGATTATTTGATTCTTGTTTACGTTGTTTTATTGTCCAAATAAGATTATGTGTGTAGCCGCTCGCTTCTGAGTAGCTTCTAACCCGGCGTGCTTACCTTTTTGTAAATGACTAAAATAAGTGTGTGCTTATTCAGCCAGACTGATTCCAAGAGGCAAAATGAAAGCAAAAAAGGTAGACAGGAAGTGGAGCGGATGAGCGTGACAACCTGGGGGGAGGGGGTGGGGGGGGGGGGGGGGCGAAGGGGGGGTATCGGGGGATGAGCTCCGGCAAAAGAGGTGCGGGGCGAGAGAACTGGGACAGAAGGAAGGAGAGAGAGAGCGAGAGAGAGACCCGTCACGAGCACCGAAGAGAATGTTCAGGAAGGATCTCACATTATTTGAGATATTTGGACCGAGGAGCAGCTAAGAGGTTTCTCTTTCTTAAGGTAAACAAAACGGCTCGTCTTTATAAAATCATGAATCATAACTTATGTCTTTTGTTGGCTTTTTAAATGTTTAAAAATGACATTTTTAACACCAGGGCACCCCTCGGAGTCCTCTGCCATTTGGTCATGTGACGTACAGTATGTTTCCACGTGTGTGACTTCGTTTGTTCAACTTAGTTAGTGCGCAAAATACGACCACATTCTGGATGGATTCAGGATTCAGGATTCAGGATGCTTTATTATTGTCCATTCTTTAACATAAGAACTGAAATGTCATTTTGGGCACAGTCCCACTAAGAGCAGACATACGTTACAGGGAGACAAGACGGGACCGCCGACGGTTCAGCCACTTACGGCGCTCCTTAAAAAAGGTGGGAAAAAGGTGATATTGGGAAAGGGGGGAAGAGAAAAAAATATCAGTCAAAGGCTGGACCCTTGGGAGGGGGTCCAGACTGAGTCCAAGGGAAAAAACCTAATTTAGCATAGCACACATAAACATGTTACATATAATCACAACAACTCGCAACGGGGGGGTGGGGGTGTTGGGTCCCTGGAGGCTGGCCTGCTGCTATAAAGCGCTACTCAACCGTCCATCACCCCGAAGGGGAATTAAAGGGGAACGTTATCACAATTTCAGAAGGGTTAAAACCATTAAAAATCAGTTCCCAGTGGCTTATTTTATTTTTCGAAGTTTTTTTCAAAATTTTACCCATCCCTAAAAAAAGCTTCAAAGTGCCTGATTTTAACCATCGTTATATACACCCGTCCATTTTCCTGTGACGTCACATAGTGATGCCAACACAAACAAACATGGCGGATAGAACAGCAAGCTATAGCGACAGTAGCTCGGATTCAGACTCGGATTTCAGCGGCTTAAGCGAAATTGAAGAAGAAACTGAAGCTATTGAGCCGTATCGGTTTGAACCGTATGCAAGCGAAACCGAGGAAAACGACACGACAGCCAGCGACACGGGAGAAAGCGAGGACGAATTCGGCGATCGCCTTCTAACCAACGATTGGTATGTGTTTGTTTTTAAGTGTTGTAATGTTTTTAAGCTAAATTATTGGTAAACTCCATCCATCCATCCATCCATCCATCTTCTTCCGCTTATCCGAGGTCGGGTCGCGGGGGCAGCAGCTTAAGCAGGGAAGCCCAGACTTCCCTCTCCCCAGCCACTTCGTCCAGCTCCTCCCGGGGGATCCCGAGGCGTTCCCAGGCCAGCCGGGAGAGATAGTCTTCCCAGCGTGTCCTGGGTCTTCCCCGTGGCCTCCTACCGGTCAGACGTGCCCGAAACACCTTCCTAGGGAGGCGTTCGGGTGGCATCCTGACCAGATGCCCGAACCACCTCATCTGGCTCCTCTCCATGTGGAGGAGCAGCGGCTTTACTTTGAGCTCCCCCCGAATGACAGAGCTTCTCACCCTATCTCTAAGGGAGAGACCCACCACCCGGCGGAGGAAACTCATTTCGGCCGCTTGTACCCGTGATCTTGTCCTTTCGGTCATGACCCAAAGCTCATGACCATAGGTGAGGATGGGAACGTAGATCGACCGGTAAATCGAGAGCTTTGCCTTCCGGCTCAGCTCCTTCTTCACCACAACGGATCGATACAGCGTCCGCATTACTGAAGACGCCGCACCGATCCGCCTGTCGATCTCACGATCCACTCTTCCCCCACTCGTGAACAAGACTCCGAGGTACTTGAACTCCTCCACTTGGGGCAAGATCTCCTCCCCAACCCGGAGATGGCACTCCACCCTTTTCCGGGAGAGAACCATGGACTCGGACTTGGAGGTGCTGATTCCCATCCCAGTCGCTTCACACTCGGCTGCGAACCGATCCAGTGAGAGCTGAAGATCTTGGCCAGATGAAGCCATCAGGACCACATCATCTGCAAATAGCAGAGACCTAATCCTGCAGCCACCAAACCAGATACCCTCAACGCCCTGACTGCGCCTAGAAATTCTGTCCATAAAAGTTATGAACGGAATCGGTGACAAAGGGCAGCCTTGGCGGAGTCCAACCCTCACTGGAAACGTGTCCGACTTACTGCCGGCAATGCGGACCAAGCTCTGACACTGATCATACAGGGAGCGGACTGCCACAAAAGGACACTCCGTTACCCCATACTCTCTGAGCACTCCCCACAGGACTTCCCGGGGTACACGGTCGAATGCCTTTCCCAAGCCCACAAAGCACATGTAGACTGGTTGGGCAAACTCCCATGCACCCTCAAGGACCCTGCTGAGAGTATAGAGCTGGTCCACAGTTCCACGACGACTCAGTTTATGTATAATAATTTACGTAAAACCGTGAGTAATGAATAAAGTTTTCATCAATTAATATATTCTGTAGACATACCCTCATCCGCTCTCTTTTTCCTGAAAGCTGATCTGTCTAGTTTTGGAGTTGATGTCAGCAGGCCAGGGAAGCTAGGGTCGATATTCTTCTCTTGATCATCTTCGGTGGCTTAAGGGACGGTGTGAGCCAAGACATCCAGGGGGTTTAGCTCGCTCGTCTGCGGGAACAAACTGCCGCCATTGCTTGCCGTGCTACCGAGGTCCTTTGTCCCTGAATTGCTCACACACTCCGGCAGATTCAATGGGGGTCTGGCGGCAGATTTCTTTGACTTTATCGTTGGAAATGCATCTGCTTTGAGTGTCGCAGGATATCCACACATTCTTGCCTTCTCTGTCGTAGCGTAGCTTTCGTCGGTATAGTGTGCGGAACAAACGACTGACCATTTCCGTCGGCTTTCCCCACACCCTCGTAGTTTGAACAACATTCGTCCAATTTCTTGCCACTTTCGCATCTTTGGGCCACTGGTGCAACTTGAATCCGTCCCTGTTCGTGTCCGACAACACACCGACGAGGCATGATGTCGTCACGTTGTGACGTCATCGCTCCGAGAGCGAATAATAGAAAGGCGTTTAATTCGCCAAAATTCACCCATTTAGAGTTCGGAAATCGGTTAAAAAAATATATGGTCTTTTTTCTGCAACATCAAGGTATATATTGACGCTTACATAGGTCTGGTGATAATGTTCCCCTTTTAGCGGTAGTGAAGGCGTTGGGTGAAGGTGGGGAGTGTGTTTGTGTATATGCCCATAGTCTTTGGGTGAAGTGGAGTTGTGTTCATAGGCCCAGGGTCGTGCAATGCAAGCAAAGTTCGACTTCCAGGTGTCGTTGAGGAGGCAGGGAGGTCAAAAGCGTCCGTCTTTGGAATTCCTCAGGGGATGATTACAGAACAGCCTGTTCTTGTCCTCAAGGCCATTCCAGGGAGTCAAATCGTAGATAAGGATTTTTTGTTTTTTCTCGAGCAGACAATACAATGGCTTGCCTGTTCTATCCGTCCATGCTGGCTGCTCTCATATCCAATCTTTCCTTTACAGCAAGATTCTCCATTATGTGATCCATCTTGCGATTCAGTTCAGAAATCGCCCCAGTCTGTGATCCCACAGCCCGGCCCAATCCTTCCATTGGGGCGAACAGCCTTTGGGCTCCCTGAGTGGCTGCCATCGTCTTACGAATTTGACGATACACCAGAGCAATGCCCAGCCCAATCAGCAGGTGCCCCGCGATCATGGTTCCAAATAGGTAGATGTCTTCCATGTCATCGATGGAAAGGACTGAGAGGCACATGATTCTCCATTCGTCCCAGGAATCTCTCACGTACCCCGCAGCAATGGTTCCATCAGGGCAGCCAGGCTCCCCAGAACCTCTTTTCTTCGTCGAAAAGATTGTGTCAATTGAGTCGAGAGTCCAGCTAACCAATTCCATGTCGGATGTTTAGATTTGGAGGACAGCGCAAAGAAAGAGGCTTCAAAAAAGTTTAGACAAGACAAAAGAGAGCAAGCAAGGAAAAGACGGGAGGAGGAAAAAAATGCGACCGCCCTCACCAGAGGCAAGACAGAAAAGCAACAAATGATGTGACTATGTAAAATGTGCGTTAAAATACCTTTTAATGTTAGCATGTCGCTTGCTAACCGTAGCATGCTGGCAAGTGGTTAGCATTAGCAAGGAACACATTGACTTGTTGGTCGTTTCTCTGAAGGTGCCGGACAAAGACGACCGGGACCTTGGAACACTTCCGGACTTTCCTGCACACCCTTTTGTCCCCGATGAGCGCATGGGAACGTACCGTCATATTTCTGCTGTGCTCCGGTTTACTGCTGGACCAAAGTCTCCCAAGTCCTCTTCGGTCTCAGCGCCGCTTCAGGACAGGAAGTGGGGGGACACGTTTCCAGGGCTGGACCAGGCTCGGACACGGAGCGCCGCGTATGAAACGAGGATGGGTGTGGAACCAGTTCTTCGTTCTGGAAGAATACACGGGTGTTCTCCCGCAGTACGTTGGAAAGGTATGGTCCTAAATCCTCTTTGGAAAAGTCCGCAGAATAGAACTGAAAGGAAAACAAACTGTTTGACTCATTTTTAACACTTTTATGAGTGGGACCCTTTTGGGTCCCTGAGAACTTTAGTGTGATTTTATTTATTTTTTTATCTGTCATTGCTTGAAAAAATAATAACAACTCCAAATCAATGTTTAAAGCTCCAATTACTTCAAAATTTCAAATATTACAATTGAAAATATTTTTTAATTGTGTGTTTGCCACAAAAACAGGGGTTTCTTTAACAAAAATGACATACGACAATAATAATAATAATAATAATAATAATAATAATATTATAAACTTTATATTGACAGATGGATTTGAATTTGAACCACAGATGTAAGTGTTGACAGTAAAGTAATACATTATTATTTTTAACACTTTTATGAGTGGGACCCTTTTGGGTCCCTGGGAATTTTAGTGTGATTTTTTTTTTAATCTGTCATTGCTCAAAAAAAAAAAAAAAGAATCAAAATAAAATTTTAAAACTCCAACTATTTCAAAATTTCAAATATTACAATTGAAAATATTTTTAAATTGTGTTTTCCACAAAAACAGGGGTTTCTTTAACAAAAATGACATATGACAATAATAATAATAATAATAATAATAATATAGACTTCATATTGAAAGATGGATTTGAATTTGAACTACAGATGTAAGCGTTGGCAGTAAAATAGAAACGTATATATCTTATTTTTAACACTTTTATAAGTGGGACCCTTTTGGGTCCCTGAGAATTTTAGTGTAATTTTTCTTATTTTTTTAATCTGTCATTGCTCTAAAAATAATGATGAATCAAAATCAATGTTTAAAGCTCGAATTATTTCACATCAAGTATTACAATAAAACATTTTTGGGGGGTAACGTATTCCATAAATTGTGGGTTTGCCATAAAAACAGGAATTTCTTTAACAAAAACGGCAAAAGACAAAAAAAAAAAAAAAAGAAATTAATATAATGATACAAACTTTATATTGACAGATTTTAATTCGAACTACAGATGTAAGCGTTGACAGTAAAATAATAAAATATAATAATTTCTTATTTTTAACACTTTTATGAGTGGAAACCTTTTGGGTCCCTGAGAATTTTAGTGTGATTTTTTAAATTTTTTTAATCTGTCATTGCTCTAAAAATAATGATGAATCAAAATCAATGTTTAAAGCTCGAATTACTTCACATCAAGTATTACAATAAAACATTTTTGGGGGGTAACATATTCCATAAATTGTGTGTTTGCCATAAAAACAGGGTTTTTTTTTAACAAAAACGGCAAAAGACAAAAAAAAAAAAAAAAAAATTAAATATAATGATACAAACTTTATATTGACAGATTTTAATTTGAACTACAGATGCAAGCGTTGACAGTCAAATAATAAAATATAATAATTTCTTATTTTTAACACTTTTATGAGTGGGACCCTTTTGGGTCCCTGAGAATTTTAGTGTCATTTTTTTTTTTGTAAATCTGTCATTGCTTGAAAAAAATTATAATAAATTGAAATCAATGTTTAAAGCTCCAATTACTTCACATCAAATATTACAATAGAACATTTTTTGGGAGGTAAAATATTTCTAAAATTGTGTGTTTGCCATAAAAACAACATAAGACAAAAACAAACAAAAACTAATAATAATATTAATATAAAGTTTATATTGACAGATTTAAATTTGAACTACAGATATAAGCGTTGGCAGTAAAATAATACATTATTTCTTATTTTTAACCAATTTATTAGTGGGTCCCTTTTGGGTGCCTGAGAATTTTTGTGGTATATATATATTTTTCTATTAATAATTGACCGATTTACTTCACATTCCACTTTGAAAATTTTTCAGGTAAAATATTTAATTTTTTGTGTGTTTTCCATAAAAAAATGGCATAAAATAAAGTTAAATACATTTTGCAGTAAAACATTTTTTTCTAGTTTTTGCAGGGTATTACTGTAAAGGGAAAAACTGTACCACTGTTACTTTTATAGTAAAATTCTAGCGACAGATCTGTCAGTTTTTTACCGGAAAATCTACAGTTAATGTTAGCATTTTAGCTCATTTCTTTTGTTTGAACATACAAATCATGGTTTCTGATACTTAATGCCATCATACAAGTATGCTAACTTCTCCTATATTAGCAGCATTTTATGCTAGCACTTTTGCTCATTTCCTTCGTATAAACCTACGAATCTTGGATTTTGATATTTGGCGCCACCTTGCAAGGATGCTAATTGGTTCCTAGTTGGTTTTATGCTAGCTTGTTTAGCTTCGATCGAAGTTCACAGCCCAGATAGCGGGCCCATCCAAATTTTCGCGGGAATTTTCTGGTCTCTATCTACAGGTACTGTTTTTACAACGTATTCTTGTAAATGGGAAAAAAGATTGGTAAAATTTACGGTACATTTCTGATGCACCCTAGGGTGTTGTTGAGGGGCACCCTGATCCCCGCCCCATCCCAAAATAGTGGAAACACTGGGATGATCCCGGATTAATGTGGTGTTGATGCCGACAAGTGAATCACAGCGTGATTGTCCCCGGAGACGGGAAGTGTGGCCCAAAAAGGAAATGAATGACCTTCTGCCACTTCAGGTTTGAGGTTTTAGTCTTAATGTGCTTATTAGGATTATCCATTGTCCCCTAAAGCCGGACCCATAGAAGACTCCTGGCAGTACCCACGTGATTTACTCAGACACAACCCAGGGTTGTCTTGGACTCTGGATTTTCATAGTCAGATCTGGTTCTTTAGATTTTACACAAAGTTGACGGTCAGTCAACTTGGGTTCTTTTGGGACCAGGCCATAGTCAGAATGGCGATTAGTTCCAGAAACAGGTCTGGTACTCCGTGACGGTTTGGTGTTCATCGGATTGATAATCTTTGTGAAAAAACTGTTCTTATCCCGACTTGTTTTCGTGTACGCTGGTTTGTAACGCTAGCTGAAATGGAGGATTTTGAACAGTTTGTGATGAGGGTTTGAGGGGTATCCAGTAATGCTACCTGCCCGTTTCCTGACCCTGGACCGGTACGAGTCCTGGATGGGGGGGAAAGGTCATCACCGATGATCTTTTCTGCGGTCCTGATTGTCCTCTGCAGTCTGTTAATGACCAGCTTGGGTGCAGATCCAAACCAGACATGGATGGAGGTGCACAGGACAGACTCAAAGCTGTGTATAGAGAGAGTATTGACCCAAACATGGGGCTTTCGACCAATCCGAGAGAGTATGACCGGACAATCTTTGAAATAATTGGTCAAAACCAACTCTGAAACTCTATACAAGGCTCTGGACAGACTGAATGATGAAGGTACTAAGAAAACCTGATTAGGGTTAGGGTTGAGAAAAATAACGACAGAGTACCTTCTAACCCTTTAGTGAGACAACTCTGAAACTGAGTTGTCCGTACTCTCTCTATAGACTGTTCTGTACAGACCGAATGATGAGAGTACCAAGGAAACTGGCGACAGAGTACCTTCTAACCCTACTGTGAGAAGGGGTTTTTAATGTTGATTCGACTGCACGCTTGATAATCACGTGAGGGGCTTTCGACCAATCAGAGAAAGTATGGCCGTCATGTTCAGGGCCAACTCTGAAACTGAGTTGTCCATACTCTCTCTATATACGACTCTGGACAGACTGAATGATGAAGGTTCTTAGAAAACCAGATGAGGTTTAGGGTAGGGAAAAATAACGACAGAGTACCTTCAATCTTGATTTGACTGAGTGTTTGATAGTCGAACTAGACTCCTCAGAATCGAATCGTCGACTATTCTAAGACATCCCTAACTGCCCCAACGATTTTTTTTGCAGTCCTGGTTGTCAGTTGCAGTCCTTGTCTGTCCAGCTTGGTTGCAGATCCAAACCAGATAGTGATGGATGTGCACAGATCAGACTAAATGATGGAGGTACTTGGAAAACCGTATTTAAGTTAGGGTATGAGAAAAAAACGGCAGAGTACCTTCTAACCCTTTTGGGAGCAACTCTGAAACCGAGTTGTCCATACTCTCTATAGACTGCTCTGGACAGACTGAATGACGAAGGTACTAAGAAAACTAGCGACAGAGTACCTTCAAACGCTACTGTGAGAAGGGGTTTCCATGTTGATTCGACTGAGTGTTTGATAGTCGAATTAGACTCCTCTGAATCGAATCGTTGACTATTCTAAGACATCCCTACGTTCACTGACAATCTTTTTTGCAGTCCTGATTGTCAGTTGCAGTCCTCGTCTTTCCAGCTTGGTTAAAGATCCAAACCAGACAGTGATGTAGGTGCACAAGTCAGACTAAATGATGGAGGTACTCGGAAAACCAGATTCGGGTCTAACGCTTTTGTGGGAAGGGTGTTCAATGTTTGAGAGCAATTGTGAAACCGAGTTGTCTGTACTCTCTCAATAGACGGCTCTGGACCGACTGTATGATGAACGTACTAAGAGAAGGGGGTTTCCATGTTGACTTGACTGCAAGTTTGATAGTCGAATTAGACTCCTCTGAATCCAAGACATCCCTAATTGCACCAATGATCTTTTCTGCAGTCCTGATTGTCCTCTGCAGTCTGTGTCTGTCCCGCTTGGGTGCAGATCCAAACCAGACAGGGTTGGAGGTGCACGGGACAGACTCAGAGGCATGTATGAGGAGAGTATGGACCACTCAGTCTCAGAGTTTGTCCCAAGCATGGGGCCTTGTAGTCACATGAGGGGCTTTCGACCAATCAGAGAGAGTATGGCCAAAAGCCCCTCATGTGACTACGGGGCGCCATGTTGAGGACCAACTCGGACACAGAGTTGGTCAAACTCTCTATATACAGGTCTCTGGACAGACTGAATGACGGAGGTACTAAGAAAACAGGATTAGGGTTAGGGTAGGGAAATATAACGACAGAGTACCTTCAAACCTTTTTGTGAGAAGAGGGTTCAATCTTGATTCGACTGAATGTTTGATAGTCGAACTAGACTTCTCTGAATCCAAGACATCCCTACTTGCACCGAACATCTTTTCTGCACTCCTGATTGTCCTCTGCAGTTTGTGTACAGCTTAGGTGCAGATCCAAACCAGACAGGGTTGGAGGGGCACGGGACAGACTCGGAGAGTATGGACCACTCGGTTTCAGGGTTGGTCCCAAACATGGCGCCTTGTAGTCACATGAGGGGCTTTCGACCAATCAGAGAGAGTATTGCCAAAAGCCCCTCATGTGACTACAGTGCGCCATGTTGAGGACCAACTCGGACACAGAGTTGGTCAAACTCTCTATATGCAGGTCTCTGGACAGACTGAATGACGGAGGTACTAAGAAAACAGGATTAGGGTTAGGGTAGGGAAATATAACGACAGAGTACCTACAAACCTTTTTGTGAGAAGAGGGTTCAATCTTGATTCGACTGAATGTTTGATAGTCGAACTAGACTCCTCTGAATCCAAGACATCCCTACTTGCACCGAACATCTTTTCTGCACTCCTGATTGTCCTCTGCAGTTTGTGTACAGCTTGGGTGCAGATCCAAACCAGACATGGTTGGAGGTGCACGGGACAGACTCGGAGGCATGTATGAGGAGAGTATGGACCACTCGGTTTCAGAGTTTGTCCCAAGCATGGCGCCTTGTAGTCACATGAGGGGCTTTCGACCAATCAGAGAGAGTATGGCCAAAAGCCCCTCATGTGACTACAGGGCGCCATGTTGAGGACCAACTCGGACACAGAGTTGGTCAAACTCTCTATATGCAGGTCTCTGGACAAACTGAATGACGGAGGTACTAAGAAAACAGGATTAGGGTTAGGGTAGGGAAATATAACGACAGAGTACCTTCAAACCATTTTGTGAGAAGAGGGTTCAATCTTGATTCGACTGAATGTTTGATAGTCGAACTAGACTCCTCTGAATCCAAGACATCCCTACTTGCACCGAACATCTTTTCTGCACTCCTGATTGTCCTCTGCAGTTTGTGTACAGCTTGGGTGCAGATCCAAACCAGACAGGGTTGGAGGTGCACGGGACAGACTTGAAGGCATGTATATGGACAGTATGGACCACTCGATTTCAGAGTTGGTCCCAAACATGGGGCCTTGTAGTCATGTGAGGGGCTTTCGACCAATCAGAGAGAGTATGGCCAAAAGCCCCTCATGTGACTACGGGGCGCCATGTTGAGGACCAACTCGGACACAGAGTTGGTCAAACTCTCTATATACAGGTCTCTGGACAGACTGAATGACGGAGGTACTAAGAAAACAGGATTAGGGTTAGGGTAGGGAAATATAACGACAGAGTACCTTCAAACCTTCTTGTGAGAAGAGGGTTCAATCTTGATTCGACTGAATGTTTGATAGTCGAACTAGACTCCTCTGAATCCAAGACATCCCTACTTGCACCAAACATCTTTTCTGGACTCCTGATTGTCCTCTGCAGTTTGTGTACAGCTTGGGTGCAGATCCAAACCAGACAGGGTTGGAGGTGCACGGGACAGACTCAGAGAGTATGGACCACTCGGTTTCAGGGCTGGTCCCAAACATGGCGCCTTGTAGTCACGTGAGGGGCTTTTGACCAATCACAGAGAGTATGGCCAGAGAATCTCTTAAATGATTGGTCAAAAGCCCCTCATGTGACCACAGGGCGCCATGTTTAAGACCAACTCTGACACGGAGTTGGTCAAACTCTCTCTATACACGACTCTAGACAGACCGATTGATGGGTGTACTTAGAAAACCGGATTAGAAGGAGGTTCAATGTCGCATGAAACTCCTCTGAATCGAATCGCGGACTATTCTAAGACATCCCTACTTGGAAGTGAGCTCTATGTTGTCGTTGTTGTAGTGTATCTTTAAAGTTCTAATCCTAAGAATTGTTCCTATCCGTATCACTAATCGTGCCTCGCCATACCGGCATTTTGTTTCTTTAGCTCCACACAGACTCGGACTACGGTGACGGTGCAGTTAAGTACACGCTTTCCGGAGAAGGAGTCGGCTCTATCTTCACCATCGATGAAATGACCGGAGACATCCATGCTGTGACGAGGCTTGACAGGTGAGTAGTAATACTGCAGTCGTGAGTATCTACAGTACAGTCATTAGGGTACAGAATCCGGTACTTTTTTTTGGCACGGACCGAATCCCCCCCATTCACGTAAAACCCAACGGTGCCATGTTACAATACCTGGGTTGCACTATGTCGTTATTTGAAAATGCACAACTTTCAACTTTTCAAGAGACGTGAATATTTGCACAAAGTATCGATATCGGGAAGTGGAATTACTAGCGCAAACAAAAAAACAACTTGAATAATTGTCTTGCAACCCAGACAGTTGGTAACATTAGCATACAGCTAACAAGAAACCCAAAACAGTAGACCCTAACCTGAAAGACGTGTAAGCGAACAATGGACACAGGTATTTAAAACTCTCCAAACCACTAATCAGAGATTAATGAGATTTTATTATCAAAGACAATTAATGTTTATCAAACACACATGTAGACTGGTTGGGCAAACTCCCATGCACCCTCAAGGACCCTGCCGAGAGTATAGAGCTGGTCCACAGTTCCACGACCAGGACGAAAACCACACTGTTCCTCCTGAATCGAAGGTTCGACTATCCGGCGTAGCCTCCTCTCCAGTACACCTGAATAGACCTTACCGGGAAGGCTGAGGAGTGTGATCCCACGATAGTTGGAACACACCCTCCGGTTCCCCTTCTTAAAGAGAGGAACCACCACCCCGGTCTGCCAATCTAGAGGTACCGCCCACGATGTCCACGCGATGCTGCAGAGTCTTGTCAACCAAGACAGCCCCACAGCATCCAGAGCCTTAAGGAACTCCGGGCGGGTCTCATCTACCCCTGGGGCCTTGCCACTGAGGAGCTTTTTAACTACCTCAGCAACCTCATCCCCAGAAATAGGAGAGCCCACCACAGACTCCCCAGGCACTGCTTCCCCATAGGAAGACGTGTTGGTGAGATTGAGGAGGTCTTCGAAGTATTACCTCCACCGATCCACAACATCCGCAGTCGAGGTCAGCAGAACACCATCCTCGCCATACACGGTGTTGATAGTGCACTGCTTCCCCTTCCTGAGGCGGCGGATGGTGGTCCAGAATTGCTTCGAAGCCGTCCGGAAGTCGTTTTCCATGGCTTCCCCGAACTCCTCCCATGTCCGAGTTTTTGCCTCTGCGACCGCTGAAGCCGCACACCGCTTGGCCTATCGGTACCTGTCCGCTGCCTCAGGAGTCCTATGAGCCAAAAGAACCCGATAGGACTCCTTCAGCTTGATGGCATCCCTCACCGCCGGTGTCCACCAACGGGTTCTAGGATTACCGCCACGACAAGCACCAACTACCTTGCGGCCACAGCTCCAATCAGCCGAGTGTGAAGCGACTGGGATGAGAATCAGCACCTCCAAGTCCGAGTCCATGGTTCTCGCCCGGAAAAGGGTGGAGTGCCATCTCCGGGTTGGGGAGGAGATCTTGCCCCAAGTGGAGGAGTTCAAGTACCTCGGAGTCTTGTTCACGAGTGAGGGAAGAGTGGATCGTGAGATCGACAGGCGGATCGGTGCGGCGTCTTCAGTAATGCGGACGCTGTATCGATCCGTTGTGGTGAAGAAGGAGCTGAGCCGGAAGGCAAAGCTCTCAATTTACCGGTCGATCTACGTTCCCATCCTCACCTATGGTCATGAGCTTTGGGTTATGACCAAAAGGACAAGATCACGGGTACAAGCGGCCGAAATGAGTTTCCTCCGCCGGGTGGCGGGGCTCTCCCTTAGAGATAGGGTGAGAAGCGCTGCCATCCGGGGGGAACTCAAAGTAAAGCCGCTGCTCCTCCACATCGAGAGGAGCCAGATGAAGTGGTTCGGGCATCTGGTCAGGATGCCACCCGAGCGCCTCCCTAGGGAGGTGTTTAGGGCACGTTTGACCGGTAGGAGGCCGCGGGGAAGACCCAGGACACGTTGGGAAGACTATGTCTCCCGGCTGGCCTGGGAACGCCTCGGGGTCCCACAGGAAGAGCTGGACGAAGCAGCTGGGGAGAGGGAAGTCTGGGCTTCCCTGCTTAGGCTGCTGCCCCCGCGACCCGACCTCGGATAAGCGGAAGAAGATGGATGGATGGATGGATGAACTTTTAATCAAGGGCGCTGGAGTCCACTCCAGACCCCCACGACTGAAATACTCGACCTTCCCATCTTTCCGTTTTACTTGAAGGAAGTGAGCTTTCGATGTGTTGCAGGGAGGAAAAGTCCCACTACATGCTCCGAGCCCGAGCTGTGGATGTCAGCACTGGTCTTCCCCTGGAACCCGAGTCGGAGTTCATCATCAAAGTGCAGGACATCAACGACAACGAGCCTCGGTTTTCAGACGGACCGCACGGCGCCATGGTCCCTGAGATGTCCCCAACAGGTACCGTCCATCTTTTTCGTGCAATGACTGGATAGGACGGAGGGGTCCACACCTGAGGGCCGCACACTGAAGAACCAGAGCATGCGGGGGCCAATTTGTATTTTTCATTTAGAATTGTTTAGATTTTTTTGTACCTTTGGGGCTCCCCTTAAGTCTGGACCGAGATGAGTCTCAGTCGTAAAAAAATGTTTGTCAACACTTAAATCTTGAGTTTTTTTGTTCTTTTTTTAAATAATATTTCTTCCCCAGCCCCTAAAATGCTGAAAATGTAATATTCGATGTGAAGTAATTGGAGCATTAAATATGTCAATAATTCATAACATTGATTTTGATTCATTATTATTTTTGAGCAATGACAGTTAAAAAAAACCCACTAAAATCCTCAGGACCCAAAAGGGTCCCACTCATAAAATTGTTAAAAATAAGTCATTAATTATTATTATTATTATTATATTTTTATGTCTCGACATCAACTTCGGATCTTACGGCAATTACAATTTTTTTTTGGTATTTTACGTTTTTGTTTGTTTAATGCTCTTTTTGCGGTCCTCTCCAAGGTTTCTCATAGTCATGCACATCGACGTCCCACTGGGGTGAGTTTTTCCTTGCCCTTATGTGGGCTTTGTACCGAGGATGTCGTTGTGGCTTGTGCAGCCCTTTGAGACACTTGTGATTTAGGGCTATATAAATAAACATTGATTGATTGATTGATAGTCATGGAAAACTTAGTTTTTTTATGACAAACACACAAAATATGCAACGTTTTCCCCGAACAATTATTTTAAAGTGTAATATTTGATATGAAGTAATTGGAGCCTTAAATATGTCACATTTATTTTCATTCATTATTATTTTTTGAGAAATGACAGTTTAAAAAAAAGAAAAATACAAACACTCTAACTCCTAGGGACCCAAAAAGGTCCCACTTATAAATGTGCTAAAAAAAATCATAAATATATATATTTTTTTACTTTCAACGCCTAAATCTCTAGATCAACTTCAGATACATCTGTCCATTTAAAGTTGTTATTGTTATTATTTTTTATTTTTTGTTCATTTTTTTGCTTTATGCTAATTTTGTCAAATGAACTCACAAAATATTCAATAATTTCACCTAAAAATATTTAAAAGTGTAATATTTGATGTGAATTATTTGAAGCATTAAATATGTCAAAAAATCATAACAACATTGATTATGATTTATTATTATTTTTTGAGCAATGACAGTTTAAAGAAAATACTAAAATCCTTAGGGACCCAAAAGGGTCCCACTCATAAAATTGTTAAAAATAAGTCATTAATTATTATTATTTACATTTTTTTTTTTTTTCAACGCCTGAATCTCAACATCAACTTCGGATCTTCCGGCAATTACACGGTTTTTTTCTGGTATTTTACGTTTTTGTTTGTTTAATGCTCTTTAGTCATGGAAAACTTAGTTTTTTTATGACAAACACACAAAACATGTAATGTTTTCCCCGAACAATTATTTTAAAGTGTAATATTTGATATGAAGTAATTGGAGCCTTAAATATGTCACATTTATTTTCATTCATTATTATTTTTTGAGAAATGACAGTTTAAAAAAAAGAAAAATACAAACACTCTAACTCTTAGGGACCCAAAAAGGTCCCACTTATAAATGTGCTAAAAAAATCATATATATATTTTTTTACTTTCAACGCCTACATCTCTAGATCAACTTCAGATATATCCGTCCATTTAAAGTTTTAATTGTTATTATTATTATTTTTTTGTTCGTTTGTTTGCTGTATGCTCATTTTGTCAAATTAACTCACAAAATATGCAATAATTTCACCTAAAAATATTTAAAAGTGTAATATTTGATGTGAATTATTTGAAGCATTAAATATGTCACATTTATTTTCATTCATTATTATTTTTTGAGCAATGACAGTTTAAAAAAAAGAAAAATACAAACACTCTAACTCCTAGGGACCTAAAAAGGTCCCACTTATAAATAAATAAATCTATCCATCGATTTAAAGTTTTTATTGTTATTATTTAAATTTTTTGTTCATTTGTTTGCTTTATGCTAATTTTGTCAAATAAACTTTTGTTTTTTTATGACAAACTCGCAAAATATGCAATATTCTCACCTAAAAATATTTCAAAGTGTAATATTTGATGTGAATTAATTGAAGCATTAAGTAGGTCAATAATTCATAACAACATTGATTTTGATTCATTATTATTTTTTGAGCAATGACAGTTGAAAAAAAACACTAAAATCCTCAGGGGACCCAAAAGGGTCCCACTCACAAAAGTGTTAAAAATAATTAATTAATTAATTATTATTTGTTTTACTTTCAACTTCAGATCTTCTGACAAATTATATATAAGTTTTTATTGTTATTTTATGTTTTTGTTTGTTTAATGCTCTTTAGTCATAGAAAACTTTTATGACAAACACACAAAATATGCAATGTTTTCCCCAAAATGTATTTCAAAGTGTAACATTTCATATGAAGTAATAGGAGCCTTAAATATGTCAATAATTCATAACAACATTGACTTTGAGTCATTATAATTTTTTGAGCGATGACAGTTAAAAATGAACACTAAAATCCTCAGGGACCCAAAAGGGTCCCACTCACAAAAGTGTTAAAAATAAGTAATTTTTGGATCCCTGAGGATTTTAGTGGGGTTTTTTTTAACTATCATTGCTCAAAAAATAATAATGAATCAAAATCAATGTTATGAATTATTGACAAATGTAATGCTTTAATTAATTCACATCAAATTTTACACTTTGAAATATTTTTAGGTGAAAATATGGCATATTTTGTGAGTTTGTCATAAAAAAACAAAAGTTCATTTGACAAAACTAGCATAAAGTAAACAAACGAACAAAAATTAAAATAATAGCAATACAAACTTTAAATCGACGGATATATCTGAAGTTGATCTAGAGATTTAGGCGTTGAAAGTAAAAAAATATATATATTTATGATTTTTTTTTAGCACATTTATAATTGGGACCTTTTTGGGTCCCTGAGAGTTTGAGTGTTTGTATTTGTCTTTTTTAAACTGTCATTGCTCAAAAAATAATAATGAATGAAAATAAATGTGACATATTTAAAGCTCCAATTACTTCATATCAAATATTACACTTTAAAATAATTGTTGGGGGAAAACATTGCATATTTTGTGTGTTTGTCATAAAAAAACTAAGTTTTCCATGACTAAAGAGCATTAAACAAACAAAAACATAAAATACCCCCAAAAAACTTGTAATTGTCGGAAGATCCGAAGTTGATGTTGAGATTCAGGCGTTGAAATTTAAAAATTTAAAATAATAATAATTAATGACTTATTGTTTTACAATTTTATGAGTGGGACCCTTTTGAGTCCCTGAGGATTTTAGTGTTATTTTTAACTCATTGCTTAAAAAAATAATAATGAATCAAAATCAATGTTGTTATGAATTATTTACATATTTAATGCTTCAATTAATTTACATCAAATATTACACTTTTAAATATTTTTAGGTGAAAATATTGCATATTTCGTGAGTTCATTTGACAAAATTAGCATAAAGCAAACAAACAAACAAACAATTTAAATAATAACAATACAAACTTTAAATGGACGGATAGATCTGAAGTTGATCTAGAGATTTAGGCGTTGAAAGTAAAAAAATATATATATTTATGATTTTTTTTTTTAGCACATTTATAATTGGGACCTTTTTGGGTCCCTGAGAGTTTGAGTGTTTGTATTTGTCTTTTTTAAACTGTCATTGCTCAAAAAATAATAATGAATGAAAATACATGTGACATATTTAAAGCTCCAATTACTTCATATCAAATATTACACTTTAAAATAATTGTTGGGGGAAAACATTGCATATTTTGTGTGTTTGTCATAAAAAAACTAAGTTTTCCATGACTAAAGAGCATTAAACAAACAAAAACATAAAATACCCCCAAAAAACTTGTAATTGCCGGAAGATCCGAAGTTGATGTTGAGATTCAGGCGTTGAAATTTAAAAATTTAAAATAATAATAATTAATGGCTTATTGTTTTACAATTTTATGAGTGGGACCCTTTTGAGTCCCTGAGGATTTTAGTGTTATTTTTAACTCATTGCTTAAAAAAAAAATAATGAATCAAAATCAATGTTGTTATGAATTATTGACATATTTAATGCTTCAATTAATTTACATCAAATATTACACTTTTAAATATTTTTAGGTGAAAATATTCCATATTTCGTGAGTTCATTTGACAAAATTAGCATAAAGCAAACAAACAAACAAACAATTTAAATAATAACAATAAAAACTTTAAATCGACGGATATATCTGAAGTTGATCTAGAGATTTAGGCGTTGAAAGTAAAAAAATATATATATTTATGATTTTTTTTTAGCACATTTATAATTGGGACCTTTTTGGGTCCCTGAGAGTTTGAGTGTTTGTATTTGTCTTTTTTAAACTGTCATTGCTCAAAAAATAATAATGAATGAAAATAAATGTGACATATTTAAAGCTCCAATTACTTCATATCAAACATTACACTTTAAAATAATTGTTGGGGGAAAACATTGCATATTTTGTGTGTTTGTCATAAAAAAACTAAGTTTTCCATGACTAAAGAGCATTAAACAAACAAAAACGTAATATACCCCCAAAAAAACTTGTAATTGCCGGAAGATCCGAAGTTGATGTTGAGATTCAGGCGTTGAAATTTAAAAATGTAAAAATAATAATAATTAATTACTTATTTTTTTACAATTTTATGAGTGGGACCCTTCAGTGTTATTTTTAACTGTCTTTGCTTAAAAAATAATAATGAATCAAAATCAATGTTGTTATGAATTATTTACATATTTAATGCTTCAATTAATTTACATCAAATATTACACTTTTAAATATTTTTAGGTGAAACTATTGCATATTTCGTGAGTTCATTTGACAAAATTAGCATAAAGCAAACAAACAAACAAACAAACAATTTAAATAATAACAATAAAAACTTTAAATCGACGGATATATCTGAAGTTGATCTAGAGATTTAGGCGTTGAAAGTAAAAATATATATATTTATGATTTTTTTTAGCACATTTATAATTGGGACCTTTTTGGGTCCCTGAGAGTTTGAGTGTTTGTATTTGTCTTTTTTAAACTGTCATTGCTCAAAAAATAATAATGAATGAAAATAAATGTGACATATTTAAGGCTCCAATTACTTCATATCAAATATTACACTTTAAAATAATTGGTCGGGGAAAACATTGCATATTTTGTGTGTTTGTCATAAAAACAACAAAGTTTTCCATGACTAAAGAGCATTAAACAAACAAAAACATAAAATACCCCCAAAAAACTTGTAATTGCCGGAAGATCCGAAGTTGATGTCGAGATTCAGGCGTTGAAATTTAAAAAATTTAAAATAATAATAATTAATGACTTATTGTTTTACAATTTTATGAGTGGGACCCTTTTGAGTCCCTGAGGATTTTAGTGTTATTTTTAACTCATTGCTTAAAAAAAAAAAAAAAAGAATCAAAATCAATGTTATGAATTATTGACATATTTAATGCTTCAATTAATTCACATCAAATATTACACTTTTAAATATTTTTAGGTGAAACTATTGCATATTTTGTGAGTTCATTTGACAAAATTAGCATAAAGCAAACAAACAAACAAACAATTTAAATAATAACAATACAAACTTTAAATGGACGGATAGATCTGAAGTTGATCTAGAGATTTAGGCGTTGAAAGTAAAAAAATATGTATATTTATGATTTTTTTTTTAGCACATTTATAATTGGGACCTTTTTGGGTCCCTGAGAGTTTGAGTGTTTGTATTTGTCTTTTTTAAACTGTCATTGCTCAAAAAATAATAATGAATGAAAATAAATGTGACATATTTAAAGCTCCAATTACTTCATATCAAATATTACACTTTAAAATAATTGTTGGGGGAAAACATTGCATATTTTGTGTGTTTGTCATAAAACAACAAAGTTTTCCATGACTAAAGAGCATTAAACAAACAAAAACGTAATATACCCCAAAAAAAACTTGTAATTGCCGGAAGATCCGAAGTTGATGTTGAGATTCAGGCGTTGAAATTTAAAAATGTAAAAATAATAATAATGAATGACTTATTTTTTTACAATTTTATGAGTGGGACCCTTCAGTGTTATTTTTAACTGTCTTTGCTTAAAAAATAATAATGAATCAAAATCAATGTTGTTATGAATTATTGACATATTTAATGCTTCAATTAATTCACATCAAATATTACACTTTTAAATATTTTTAGGTGAAACTATTGCATATTTTGTGAGTTCATTTGACAAAATTAGCATAAAGCAAACAAACAAACAAACAATTTAAATAATAACAATACAAACTTTAAATGGACGGATAGATCTGAAGTTGATCTAGAGATTTAGGCGTTGAAAGTAAAAAAATATGTATATTTATGATTTTTTTTTTTAGCACATTTATAATTGGGACCTTTTTGGGTCCCTGAGAGTTTGAGTGTTTGTATTTGTCTTTTTTAAACTGTCATTGCTCAAAAAATAATAATGAATGAAAATAAATGTGACATATTTAAAGCTCCAATTACTTCATATCAAATATTACACTTTAAAATAATTGTTGGGGGAAAACTTTGTATATTTTGTGTGTTTGTCATAAAAAAACTAAGTTTTCCATGACTAAAGAGCATTAAACAAACAAAAACGTAATATACCCCAAAAAAAACTTGTAATTGCCGGAAGATCCGAAGTTGATGTTGAGATTCAGGCGTTGAAATTTAAAAATGTAAAAATAATAATAATTAATGACTTATTTTTTTTACAATTTTTTGAGTGGGACCCTTCAGTGTTATTTTTAACTGTCTTTGCTTAAAAAATAATAATGAATCAAAATCAATGTTGTTATGAATTATTGACATATTTAATGCTTCAATTAATTCACATCAAATATTACACTTTTAAATATTTTTAGGTGAAAATATTGCATATTTTGTGAGTTCATTTGACAAAATTAGCATAAAGCAAACAAACAAACAAACAATTTAAATAATAACAATACAAACTTTAAATGGACGGATAGATCTGAAGTTGATCTAGAGATTTAGGCGTTGAAAGTAAAAAAATATATATATTTATGATTTTTTTTAGCACATTTATAATTGGGACCTTTTTGGGTCCCTGAGAGTTTGAGTGTTTGTATTTGTCTTTTTTAAACTGTCATTGCTCAAAAAATAATAATGAATGAAAATACATGTGACATATTTAAAGCTCCAATTACTTCATATCAAATATTACACTTTAAAATAATTGTTGGGGGAAAACATTGCATATTTTGTGTGTTTGTCATAAAACAACAAAGTTTTCCATGACTAAAGAGCATTAAACAAACAAAAACATAAAATACCCCCAAAAAACTTGTAATTGCCGGAAGATCCGAAGTTGATGTTGAGATTCAGGCGTTGAAATTTAAAAATTTAAAATAATAATAATTAATGACTTATTGTTTTACAATTTTATGAGTGGGACCCTTTTGAGTCCCTGAGGATTTTAGTGTTATTTTTAACTCATTGCTTAAAAAAATAATAATGAATCAAAATCAATGTTGTTATGAATTATTTACATATTTAATGCTTCAATTAATTTACATCAAATATTACACTTTTAAATATTTTTTGGTGAAAATATTCCATATTTCGTGAGTTCATTTGACAAAATTAGCATAAAGCAAACAAACAAACAAACAATTTAAATAATAACAATAAAAACTTTAAATCGACGGATATATCTGAAGTTGATCTAGAGATTTAGGCGTTGAAAGTAAAAAAATATATATATTTATGATTTTTTTTTTAGCACATTTATAATTGGGACCTTTTTGGGTCCCTGAGAGTTTGAGTGTTTGTATTTGTCTTTTTTAAACTGTCATTGCTCAAAAAATAATAATGAATGAAAATACATGTGACATATTTAAAGCTCCAATTACTTCATATCAAATATTACACTTTAAAATAATTGTTGGGGGAAAACATTGCATATTTTGTGTGTTTGTCATAAAAAAACTAAGTTTTCCATGACTAAAGAGCATTAAACAAACAAAAACATAAAATACCCCCAAAAAACTTGTAATTGCCGGAAGATCCGAAGTTGATATTGAGATTCAGGCGTTGAAATTTAAAAATGTAAAAATAATAATAATTAATGACTTATTTTTTTACAATTTTATGAGTGGGACCCTTCAGTGTTATTTTTAACTGTCTTTGCTTAAAAAATAATAATGAATCAAAATCAATGTTGTTATGAATTATTGACATATTTAATGCTTCAATTAATTCACATCAAATATTACACTTTTAAATATTTTTAGGTGAAAATATTGCATATTTCGTGAGTTCATTTGACAAAATTAGCATAAAGCAAACAAACAAACAAACAATTTAAATAATAACAATACAAACTTTAAATCGACGGATAGATCTGAAGTTGATCTAGAGATTTAGGCGTTGAAAGTAAAAAAATATATATTTATGATTCTTTTTTTTTAGCACATTTATAAGTTTCCCCCAACAATTATTTGAAAGTGTAATATTTGATATGAAGTAATTGGAGCCTTAAACATGTCACATTTATTTTATTAAAAAACCCCAACATAAAATACCAAAAAAACTTGTTATTGCCGGAAGATCCGAAGTTGATGTCGAGATTCAGGCGTTGACAAAAAAAATAAATATATAATAATAATAATTAATGACTTATTTTTAACAATTTTATGAGTGGGACCTTTTTGGGTCCCTGAGAATTTTAGTGTTATTTTTAAACTGTCAAAATAAAAAATCTTAATGAATAAAAATCAATGTTCTTATGAATTATTCACATATTTAAGTTGATGTCGAGACTCAGGCGTTGAAATTTAAAAATTTAAAATAATAATAATTAGTGACTTATTTTTTAACAATTTTATGAGTGGGACCCTTTTGAGTCCCTCAGGATTTTAGGGTTATTTTTAACTCATTGCTTAAAAAATAATAAAGAATCAAAATCAATGTTGTTATGAATTATTGACATATTTAATGCTTCAATTAATTCACATCAAATATTACACTTTTAAATATTTTTAGGTGAAAATATTGCATATTTCGTGAGTTCATTTGACAAAATTAGCATAAAGCAAACAAACAAACAAACAAACAATTTAAATAATAACAATACAAACTTTAAATCGACGGATAGATCTGAAGTTGATCTAGAGATTTAGGCGTTGAAAGTAAAAAAAAATATATATTTATGATTTTTTTTTAGCACATTTATAATTGGGACCTTTTTGGGTCCCTGAGAGTTTGAGTGTTTGTATTTGTCTTTTTTAAACTGTCATTGCTCAAAAAATAATAATGAATGAAAATACATGTGACATATTTAAAGCTCCAATTACTTCATATCAAATATTACACTTTAAAATAATTGTTGGGGGAAAACATTGCATATTTTGTGTGTTTGTCATAAAAAAACTAAGTTTTCCATGACTAAAGAGCATTAAACAAACAAAAACGTAATATACCCCAAAAAAAACTTGTAATTGCCGGAAGATCCGAAGTTGATGTCGAGATTCAGGCGTTGAAATTTAAAAATGTAAAAATAATAATAATTAATGACTTATTTTTTTACAATTTTATGAGTGGGACCCTTCAGTGTTATTTTTAACTGTCTTTGCTTAAAAAATAATAATGAATCAAAATCAATGTTGTTATGATTTATTGACATATTTAATGCTTCAATTAATTCACATCAAATATTACACTTTTAAATATTTTTAGGTGAAACTATTGCATATTTTGTGAGTTCATTTGACAAAATTAGCATAAAGCAAACAAACAAACAAACAATTTAAATAACAACAATACAAACTTTAAATGGACGGATAGATTTGAAGTTGATCTAGAGATTTAGGCGTTGAAAGTAAAAAAATATATATATTTATGATTTTTTTTTTAACACATTTATAATTGGGACCTTTTTGGGTCCCTGAGAGTTTGAGTGTTTGTATTTGTCTTTTTTAAACTGTCATTGCTCAAAAAATAATAATGAATGAAAATAAATGTGACATATTTAAAGCTCCAATTACTTCATATCAAATATTACACTTTAAAATAATTGTTGGGGGAAAACATTGCATATTTTGTGTGTTTGTCATAAAAAAAACAACTAAGTTTTCCATGACTAAAGAGCATTAAACAAACAAAAACGTAATATACCAAAAAAAAAACTTGTAATTGCCGGAAGATCCGAAGTTGATGTTGAGATTCAGGCGTTGAAATTTAAAAATGTAAAAATAATAATAATTAATGACTTATTTTTTTTTACAATTTTATGAGTGGGACCCTTCAGTGTTATTTTTAACTGTCTTTGCTTAAAAAATAATAATGAATCAAAATCAATGTTGTTATGAATTATTGACATATTTAATGCTTCAATTAATTCACATCAAATATTACACTTTTAAATATTTTTAGGTGAAACTATTGCATATTTTGTGAGTTAATTTGACAAAATTAGCATAAAGCAAACAAACAAACAAACAATTTAAATAATAACAATACAAACTTTAAATCGACGGATATATCTGAAGTTGATCTAGAGATTTAGGCGTTGAAAGTAAAAAAATATATATTTATGATTAATTTTTTTTAGCACATTTATAAGTTTTCCCCCAACAATTATTTGAAAGTGTAATATTTGATATGAAGTAATTGGAGCCTTAAACATGTCACATTTATTTTATTAAAAAAACCCAACATAAAATACCAAAAAAACTTGTTATTGCCGGAAGATCCGAAGTTGATGTCGAGATTCAGGCGTTGACAAAAAAAAAATATATATATAATAATAATAATTAATGACTTATTTTTAACAATTTTATGAGTGGGACCTTTTTGGGTCCCTGAGAATTTTAGTGTCAAAATAAAAAATCTTAATGAATAAAAATCAATGTTCTTATGAATTATTCACATATTTAAGTTGATGTCGAGACTCAGGCGTTGAAATTTAAAAATTTTAAATAATAATAATTAGTGACTCTTTTTTTAACAATTTTATGAGTGGGACCCTTTTGAGTCCCTGAGGATTTTAGTGTTATTTTTAACTCATTGCTTAAAAAAAAAAATAATGAATCAAAATCAATGTTGTTATGAATTATTGACATATTTAATGCTTCAATTAATTCACATCAAATATTACACTTTTAAATATTTTTAGGTGAAAATATTGCATATTTCGTGAGTTCATTTGACAAAATTAGCATAAAGCAAACAAACAAACAAACAATTTAAATAATAACAATACAAACTTTAAATGGACGGATAGATCTGAAGTTGATCTAGAGATTTAGGCGTTGAAAGTAAAAAAATATATATATTTATGATTTTTTTTTTAGCACATTTATAATTGGGACCTTTTTGGGTCCCTGAGAGTTTGAGTGTTTGTATTTGTCTTTTTTAAACTGTCATTGCTCAAAAAATAATAATGAATGAAAATACATGTGACATATTTAAAGCTCCAATTACTTCATATCAAATATTACACTTTAAAATAATTGTTGGGGGAAAACATTGCATATTTTGTGTGTTTGTCATAAAACAACTAAGTTTTCCATGACTAAAGAGCATTAAACAAACAAAAACATAAAATACCCCCAAAAAATTTCGGAAGATCCGAAGTTGATGTCGAGATTCAGGCGTTGAAATTTAAAAATGTAAAAATAATAATAATTAATGACTTATTGTTTTACAATTTTATGAGTGGGACCCTTTTGGGTCCCTGAGGATTTTAGTGTTATTTTTAACTCATTGCTTAAAAAATAATAAAGAATCAAAATCAATGTTGTTATGAATTATTGACATATTTAATGCTTCAATTAATTCACATCAAATATTACACTTTTAAATATTTTTAGGTGAAAATATTGCATATTTCGTGAGTTCATTTGACAAAATTAGCATAAAGCAAACAAACAAACAAACAAACAATTTAAATAATAACAATACAAACTTTAAATGGACGGATAGATCTGAAATTGATCTAGAGATTTAGGCGTTGAAAGTAAAAAAATATATATATTTATGATTTTTTTTTTAGCACATTTATAATTGGGACCTTTTTGGGTCCCTGAGAGTTTGAGTGTTTGTATTTGTCTTTTTTAAACTGTCATTGCTCAAAAAATAATAATGAATGAAAATACATGTGACATATTTAAAGCTCCAATTACTTCATATCAAATATTACACTTTAAAATAATTGTTGGGGGAAAACATTGCATATTTTGTGTGTTTGTCATAAAAAAACTAAGTTTTCCATGACTAAAGAGCATTAAACAAACAAAAACATAAAATACCCCCAAAAAACTTGTAATTGCCGGAAGATCCGAAGTTGATGTTGAGATTCAGGTGTTGAAATTTAAAAATGTAAAAATAATAATAATTAATGACTTATTTTTTTACAATTTTATGAGTGGGACCCTTCAGTGTTATTTTTAACTGTCTTTGCTTAAAAAATAATAATAAATCAAAATCAATGTTGTTATGAATTATTGACATATTTAATGCTTCAATTAATTCACATCAAATATTACACTTTTAAATATTTTTAGGTGAAAATATTGCATATTTTGTGAGTTCATTTGACAAAATTAGCATAAAGCAAACAAACAAACAAACAATTTAAATAATAACAATACAAACTTTAAATGGACGGATAGATCTGAAGTTGATCTAGAGATTTAGGCGTTGAAAGTAAAAATATATATATTTATGATTTTTTTTAGCACATTTATAAGTGGGACCTTTTTGGGTCCCTGAGAGTTTGAGTGTTTGTATTTGTCTTTTTTAAACTGTCATTGCTCAAAAAATAATAATGAATGAAAATACATGTGACATATTTAAAGCTCCAATTACTTCATATCAAATATTACACTTTAAAATAATTGTTGGGGGAAAACATTGCATATTTTGTGTGTTTGTCATAAAAAAAATAAGTTTTCCATGACTAAAGAGCATTAAACAAACAAAAACATAAAATACCCCCAAAAAATTTCGGAAGATCCGAAGTTGATGTCGAGATTCAGGCGTTGAAATTTAAAAATGTAAAATAATAATAATTAATGACTTATTGTTTTACAATTTTATGAGTGGGACCCTTTTGAGTCCCTCAGGATTTTAGGGTTATTTTTAACTCATTGCTTAAAAAATAATAAAGAATCAAAATCAATGTTGTTATGAATTATTTACATATTTAATGCTTCAATTAATTCACATCAAATATTACACTTTTAAATATTTTTAGGTGAAACTATTGCATATTTCGTGAGTTCATTTGACAAAATTAGCATAAAGCAAACAAACGAGATTGTGGTTTTGTTCTTTTCCCAGGAACGTTTGTAGCACAGGTCACGGCCACAGACGCGGACGACCCCACGTATGGTAACAGCGCGCGGATCGTGTACAGCATCCTTTATGGCCAACAGTACTTTTCTGTGGACACCAAGTCAGGTGAGAACATTTGCTCGGGGTGGAATCATTCAACAGTTACAGTCGCCATCAAAAGTGTACATAGACTTGTAAAGAACTTGACTTTACAATCATTTCTACAACTCTTATTTTTTGTGTGTGATTGGAGCACATACTTGTTGGTCACAAAAAACATTCATGAAGTTTGCTTCTTTTATGAATTTATTATGGCTCTACTGAAAATGTGAGGGTCAAAAGTATACATACAGCAATGTTAATATTTGTTTACATGTCCCTTGGCAAGTTTACCTGCAATAAGGCGCTTTTGGTAGCCATCCACAAGCTTTTAGTTGAGTTTTTGACCACTCCTCTCGACAAAATTGGTGCAGTTTAGCTAAAAGTGTTGCTTTTCTGACAAGGACTTGTTTCTTCAGCATTGTCCACACCTTTAAGTCGGGACTTTGGGAAGGCCATTCTAAAACCTTCATTCTAGCCTGATTTAGCCATTCCTTTACCACTTTTGAGGTGTGTTTGGGGGTCATTGTCCTGTTGGAACACCCAACTGCGCCCAACTGATGATTTTAGCTTGTCCTGAAGAATTTGGAGGTAATCCTCCTTTTTCATTGTCCCGTTTTAAAGCAGCAGTTCCATTGGCAGCAAAACAGGCCCAGAGCATAATACTACCACCACCATGCTTGACGGTAGGAATTGGTGTTCCTGGGATTAAAGGGGAACATTATCACAATTTCAGAAGGGTTATAACCATTAAAAATCAGTTCCCAGTGGCTTATTTTATTTTTCAAAGTTTTTTTCAAAATTTTACCCATCACGCAATATCCCTAAAAAAAAGCTTCAAAGTGCCTGATTTTAACCATCGTTATAAACACCCGGGAAAAGGGTGGAGTGCCATCTCCGGGTTGGGGAGGAGATCTTGCCCCAAGTGGAGGAGTTCAAGTACCTCGGAGTCTTGTTCACGAGTGAGGGAAGAGTGGATTGTGAGATCGACAGGCGGATCGGTGCGCCGTCTTCAGTAATGCGGACGCTGTATCGATCCGTTGTGGTGAAGAAGGAGATGAGCCGGAAGGCAAAGCTCTCAATTTACCGGTCGATCCACGTTCCCATCCTCACCTATGGTCATGAGCTTTGGGTTATGACCGAAAGGACAAGATCACGGGTACAAAAGAGTTTCCTCCGCCGGGTGGCAGGGCTCTCCCTTAGAGATAGGGTGAGAAGCTCTGTAATCCGGGGGGAGCTCAAAGTAAAGCCGCTGCTCCTCCACATGGAGAGGAGCCAGATGAGGTGGTTCGGGCATCTGGTCAGGATGCCACCCGAGCGCCTCCCTAGGGAGGTGTTTAGGGCACGTCCGACCGGTAGGAGGCCGCGGGGAAGACCCAGGACACGTTGGGAAGACTATGTCTCCCGGCTGGCCTGGGAACGCCTCGGGGTCCCACAGGAAGAGCTGGACGAAGTGGCTGGGGAGAGGGAAGTCTGGGCTTCCCTGCTTAGGCTGCTGCCCCCGCGACCCGACCTCGGATAAGCGGAAGAAGATGGATGGATGGACTATCTGGTACCAGTTCGCGTAAAATCAAACCATATTTCCATATGCTCCTGATAAGCATTAGCAATGATTATCCAATAAATTCAGATCATGAATTTGTATCAATAATTCTTGATATTTAGGGGTCATCAGGACAGCTTCCGCCAACATGGATCGCGAAGAGAAGGAGCAGTACCAGATTATAATGCAGGCCCAGGACATGGGCGGCCACCTGGGGGGACTTGCCTCCACGGTCACCATCAACATCAGCCTCGGTGACGTCAACGACAATCCACCGCGTTTTGTCAGGAGTGAGGTCACGGTTGATTTGGAATCCTACGCAGTGCAAGTTAGTCTAACGTGCTTCGTATCTGTGACTGTCAGGGGTTTTTCATCTGCGGGTGCCGGAGACGGCATTAGTGGATTCGACGGTGGGTCGGATTCTGGCCCGGGATCTCGACATGGACAGAAATGCCGAGGTGGACTATTGCATCATACGGGGGGATGAGGGCGCCATGTTTGACATCCTGTCTGCCGGCCAAAGTCAAGAAGGAGTTGTTGTCTTGAAAAAGGTACTTTGTTCCCGTTAGTATTGGCTACTTCCAGAAATAAGTCTGAATCTGACACATTTGGTTCATTTGTAATCAGTCGAGAAAACAAGCAGACCTTTTCAGTGTTTGTTTTGATCACTTTTGATGAAGTCCGCTTAGAGGACGCAAGAGGTTTAAAGTATACCATAATCAGGGTTCTGTACGTTCTTTGGCTACGGTCTTCTACTTACTTCGATTTAAGTTCCTCCTTCTTTACATATTTTGATTTAAGGTCACGGTCTTGTACCTACTTCTATTAAGTCCATGGTTCTTTACATACCTCGATTTAAGGTCATGGTTCCGTACATAGCTACATTTAAGGTCATGGTCTTGTACCTATATCTCTATTAAGTTCATGGTTCCTTAAATAACTCGATTTAAGGTCACGGTCTTGTACCTACTTCTATCAAGGACATGGTTCCTTACCTAACTCAATTTAAGATCACGGTTCCGTACTTACCTAGATTAAGGTTGCGGTGTTGTACCTATAACTCTATTAAGTTCATGGTTCCTTACATAACTCAATTTAAGGTCGTGTTTCCATACATACCTTGATTTAAGGTTACCATCTTGTACCTACCTCGATTTAAGTTCATGGTTCTTTACATAACTCTATTAAGTTCATGGTTCCTTAAATAACTCAATTTAAGGTCATGGTTCCATACATACCTTGATTTAAGGTTACCATCTTGTACCTACCTCGATTTTAAGTCCATGGTTCTTTACATAACTTGATTTAAAGTCATTGTTCCGTACCAACCTCGATTTGATGTTCGAGTCTTGTACCTCTCTCAATTTAAGTTCATGGTTCTTTATATATTTCGATTTAAGGTTTTAGGTCAGATTTAAGGTCATGGTTTCGTACGTACCTAGATTGAGGTTGCGGTGTTGTACCTATAACTCTATTAAGTTCACGGTTCCTTAAATAACTAAATTTAAGGTCATGGTTCCATACATACCTTGATTTAAGGTTACCATCTTGTACCTACCTCGATTTAAGTTCATGGTTCTTTACATACCTCGATTTAAGGTCATGGTTCCGTACATACCTACATTTAGGTCATGGTCTTGTACCTTTATCTCTATTAAGTTCATGGTTCCTTAAATAACTCGATTTAAGGTCACGGTCTTGTACCTACTTCTATCAAGGACATGGTTCCTTACCTAACTCAATTTAAGATCATGGTTCCGTACTTACCTAGATTAAGGTTGCGGTGTTGTACCTATAACTCTATTAAGTTCATGGTTCTTTACATAACTCTATTAAGTTCATGGTTCCTTAAAAAACTAAATTTAAGATCATGGTTCCGTACTTACCTAGATTAAGGTTGCGGTGTTGTACCTATAACTCTATTAAGTTCATGGTTCTTACATAACTCTATTAAGTTCATGGTTCCTTAAATAACTAAATTTAAGGTCATGGTTCCATACATACCTTGATTTAAGGTTACCATCTTGTACCTACCTCGATTTAAGTCCATGGTTCTTTACATAACTTGATTTAAAGTCATTGTTCCGTACCAACCTCGATTTAATGTTCGAGTCTTGTACCTCTCTCAATTTAAGTTCATAGTTCTTTATATATTTCGATTTAAGGTTTTAGGTCAGATTTAAGGTCATGGTTTCGTACGTACCTACATTGAGGTTGCGGTGTTGTACCTATAACTCTATTAAGTTCACGGGTCCTTAAATAACTAAATTTAAGGTCATGTTTCCATACATACCTCGATTTAAGGTCATGGTTCCATACATACCTCGATTTAAGGTTACCATCTTGTACCTACCTCGATTTAAGTTCATGGTTCTTTACATACCTCGATTTAAGGTCATGGTTCCGTACATACCTACATTTAAGGTCATGGTCTTGTACCTATATCTCTATTAAGTTCATGGTTCCTTAAATAACTCGATTTAAGGTCACGGTCTTGTACCTACTTCTATCAAGGACATGGTTCCTTACCTAACTCAATTTAAGATCATGGTTCCGTACTTACCTAGATTAAGGTTGCGGTGTTGTACCTATAACTCTATTAAGTTCATGGTTCTTTACATAACTCAATTTAAGGTCATGTTTCCATACATACCTTGATTTAAGGTTACCATCTTGTACCTACCTCGATTTAAGTTCATGGTTCTTTACATAACTCTATTAAGTTCATGGTTCCTTAAATAACTCAATTTAAGGTCATGGTTCCATACATACCTTGATTTAAGGTTACCATCTTGTACCTACCTCGATTTCATGGTTCATGGTTCTTTACATAACTTGATTTAAAGTCATTGTTCCGTACCGACCTCGATTTAATGTTCGAGTCTTGTACCTCTCTCAATTTAAGTTCATGGTTCTTTATATATTTCGATTTAAGGTTTTAGGTCAGATTTAAGGTCATGGTTTCGTACGTACCTAGATTGAGGTTGCGGTGTTGTACCTATAACTCTATTAAGTTCACGGTTCCTTAAATAACTCAATTTTAGGTCATGGTTCCATACATACCTCGATTTAAGGTTACCATCTTGTACCTACCTCGATTTAAGTTCATGGTTCTTTACATACCTCGATTTAAGGTCATGGTTCCGTACATAGCTACATTTAAGGTCATGGTCTTGTACCTATATCTCTATTAAGTTCACGGTTCCTTAAATAACTCGATTTAAGGTCACGGTCTTGTACCTACTTCTATCAAGGACATGGTTCCTTACCTAACTCAATTTAAGATCATGGTTCCGTACTTACCTAGATTAAGGTTGCGGTGTTGTACCTATAACTCTATTAAGTTCATGGTTCCTTACATAACTCAGTTTAAGGTCATGTTTACATACATACCTTGATTTAAGGTTACCATCTTGTACCTACCTCGATTTAAGTTCATGGTTCTTTACATAACTCTATTAAGTTCATGGTTCCTTAAATAACTCAATTTTAGGTCATGGTTCCATACATACCTTGATTTAAGGTTACCATCTTGTACCTACCTCGATTTAAGTCCATGGTTCTTTACATAACTTGATTTAAAGTCATTGTTCCGTACCAACCTCGATTTAATGTTGGAGTCTTGTACCTCTCTCAATTTAAGTTCATGGTTCTTAAGGTCATGGTTTTGTACGTACCTAGATTGAGGTTGCGGTGTTGTACCTATAACGCTATTAAGTTCACGGTTCCGGTTGTCCCTGCGTTTCAGCCGCTGGACTATGAAACCAAGACCTCGTACACTTTCAAGGTCGAGGCGTTCAATGCACAGACAGATCCCCGTTTCCTGCACCTTGGTCCTTTTTTGGATTGGGCAACCGTCAAGGTCCAGGTCACGGACATGGACGAGCCTCCGGTCTTCAGCACAGCCTCCTACTGCGTGGACGCGTATGAAGACACGCCTCCAGGGACTGTCGTGGCTTCTGTGACGGCACATGACCTTGACGCCAGCAGCAGCGCAATCAGGTCAAATTGGAATCAGCACGAGATAAACATTATATTTTATTACCCCAAACAAGCTTTAAAGAACATGCATAGTTAATGTAGCTTACCACCATCAATGTGTTTTTTGTTATATAATTATTAATAAATGTAGCTTACCACCATCATAGTGTTTATTGTTATATAATTATTAATAAATGTAGCTTACCACCATCATAGTGTTTTTTGTTATATAATTATTAATAAATCTAGTTTACCACCATCATTGTGTTTATTGTTATATAACTATTAATAAATGTAGCTTACCACCATCAAAGAGTTTATTGTTATTATAATTATTAATAAATGTAGCTTGCCACCATCATAGTGTTTATTGTTATATAATTATTAATAAATGTAGCTTACCACCATCATAGTGTTTATTGTTATATAATTATTAATAAATGTAGCTTACCACCATCATAGAGTTTATTGTTAATATAATTATTAATCAATGTAGCTTACCACCATCAAAGTGTTTATTGTTAATATTATTAATAATAAATGTAGCTTACCACCATCAATGTGTTTATTGTTATATAATTATTAATACATGTAGCTTACCACCATCATAGTGTTTATTGTTAATATTATTAATAATAAATGTAGCTTACCACCATCATAGTGTTTATTGTTATATAATTATTAATAAATGTAGCTTACCACCATCATAGTGTTTATTGTTAATATTATTAATAATAAATGTAGCTTACTACCATCAATGTGTTTATTGTTAATATTATTATTATTAAATGTAGCTTACCACCATCATAGTGTTTATTGTTAATATTATTAATAATAAATGTAGCTTACCACCATCATAGTGTTTATTGTTATATAATTATTAATAAATGTAGCTTACCACCATCATAGTGTTTATTGTTAATATTATTAATAATAAATGTAGCTTACTACCATCAATGTGTTTATTGTTAATATTATTATTATTAAATGTAGCTTACCACCATCATAGTGTTTATTGTTATATAACTATTATCAATAAATGTAGCTTACTACCATAAATGTGTTTATTGTTAATATTATTATTAATAAATGTAGCTTGCCACCATCATAGTGTTTATTGTTATATAACTATTAATAAATGTAGCTTACCACCATCAAAGAGTTTATTGTTAATATAATTATTAATAAATGTAGCTTGCCACCATCATAGTGTTTATTGTTAATATCATTATCAATAAATGTAGCTTACTACCATCAATGTGTTTATTGTTAATATTATTATTAATAAATGTTACTTACCACCATTATTGTGTTTATTGATAATATTCTCATTAATAAATGTAGCTTACCACCATGAACGTGTTTTTTTGTTAATATTATTTATAATAAATGTAGATTACAACCATCAATGTGTTTATTGTTAATAGTAATATTAACAAATGTAGCTTACATTTGGTACTAGTACCGGGACCAAAATATTGGTATCGAGACAACCCTATACCATACCATAAAATACAGTACCATACCATTAGACTTTTGACCACAGATCCGATCCACTATTGGCATCGGCATTTGTGTTTATTGTTAATATTATTATTAATAAATGTAGCTTACCATCATTACAGTGTTTTTTGTTATAGTTGATATTAATAAATGTAGCATCAATGTGTTTATTGTTATATAATTATTAATACATGTAGCTTACCACCATCATCGTGTTTATTGTTAAAATGAATATTAATAAATGTAGATTACCACCATCAATGTCTTTATTGTTAATATTAATATTAATCAATGTAGCTTACCTCTAAAATGTGTTTATTGGTATTATTAATACATTTAGCTTACCACCATCAAGGTGTTTATTGTTAATACTAATATAAATAAATGTAGCTTACCACCATCATAGTGTTTATTATTAATATTAATATTAATAAATGTAGCTTACCACCATCATAGTGTTTATTGTTAATATTATTATCAATAAATGTAGCTTGCTACCATCAACGTGTTTATTGTTAATATTATTATTAATAAATGTAACTTACCACCATTATTGTGTTTATTGATAATGTTCTCATTAATAAATGTAGCTTACCACCATGAACGTGTTTTTTTGTTAATATTATTAATAATAAATGTAGATTACAACCATCAATGTGTTTATTGTTAATAGTAATATTAACAAATGTAGCTTACATTTGGTACCAGTACCGGGACCAAAATATTGGTATCGAGACAACCCTATACCATACCATAAAATACAGTACCATACCATTAGACTTTTGACCACAGGTCCGACCCAATATCGGCATTTGTGTTTATTGTTAATATTATTATTAATAAATGTAGCTTACCATCATTATAGTGTTTTTTGTTATAGTTGATATTAATAAATGTAGCATCAATGTGTTTATTGTTATATAATTATTAATACATGTAGCTTACCACCATCATCGTGTTTATTGTTAAAATGGATATTAATAAATGTAGATTACCACCATGAATGTCTTTATTGTTAATATTAATATTAATCAATGTAGCTTACCCCTAAAATGTGTTTATTGTTATTATTAATACATTTAGCTTACCACCATCAAGGTGTTTATTGTTAATACTAATATAAATAAATGTAGCTTACCACCATCATAGTGTTTATTATTAATATTATTATTATTAAATGTAGCTTAGCACCATCAGAGTGTTTGTTATTAATATTATTATTAATAAATGTAGCTTACCACATTCAAGGTGTTAATTGTTAATATTAATATAAAGAAATATAGCTTACCACCTTCATAGTGTTTATTGTTAATATTAGTATTAATAAATGTAGCTTACCACCATTATAGTGTTTATTATTAATATTATTATTAATAAATGTAGCTTACCACCATCAACGTGTTTATTGTTAATATTAATATTAATAAATGTAGATTACCACCATCAACGTGTTTATTGTTAATATTAATATTAATAAATGTAGCTTACCACCTTCAAGGTGTTAATTGTTAATATTAATATAAAGAAATATAGCTTACCACCATCATAGTGTTTATTGTTAATATTAGTATTAATAAATGTAGCTTACCACCATTATAGTGTTTATTATTAATATTATTATTAATAAATGTAGCTTACCACCATCAACGTGTTTATTGTTAATATTAATATAAATAAATGTAGCTTACCACCATCATAGTGTTTATTATTAATATTATTATTAATTAATGTAGCTTAGCACCATCATAGTGTTTATTATTAATATTATTATTAACGAATGTAGCTTAGCACCATCATAGTGTTTGTTATTAATATTATTATTAGTAAATGTAGCTTACCACCATCATGTGTTAATTGTTATATTGAATATAAATAAATATAGCTTATAACCATCATCGTGTGTATTGTTAATATTAGTATTAATAAATGTAACTTACACCATCATAGTGTTTATTATTAATATTATTATTAATAAATGTAGCTTACCGCCATCAATAATGTAGCTTAGCACCATCATAGTGTGTATTATTAATATTATTATTAATAAATGTAGCTTATTGCCATCAATAATGTAGCTTAGCACCATAATAGTGTGTATTATTAATATTATTATTAATAAATGTAGCTTACCGCCATCAATTTGTTAATATTATTATTAATAAATGCAGCTTACCAACATCATATCGTTTATTGTTAATATTAATATTAATAAATGTAGCTTACCACCATCATATGTTTATTGTTAATATTAGCATTAATAAATGTAGCTTACCGCCATCATGGTGTTTGTTGTTAATATCATTATTAATAAGTGTAGCTTACCACCATCATATGTTTATTGTTAATATTAATATTAATAAATGTAGCTTACCAACATCATATTGTTAATTGTTAATATTAATATTAATTAATGTAGCTTACCACCATCATAGTGTGTATTATTAATATTATTATTAATAAATGTAGCTTACCGCCATCAATAATGTAGCTTAGCACCATCATAGTGTTTATTATTAATATTATTATTAATAAATGTAGCTTACCGCCATCAATAATGTAGCTTAGCACCATCGTAGTGTGTATTATTAATATTATTATTAATAAATGTAGCTTACTGCCATCAATTTGTTAATATTATTATTAATAAATGCAGCTTACCAACATCATATTTTTTATTGTTAATATTAATATTAATAAATGTAGCTTACCACCATCGTATGTTTATTATTAATATTATTATTAATAAATGTAGCTTGCCAACATCATATTGTTAATTGTTAAAATTAATATTAATAAATGTAGCTTACCACCATCATATGTTTATTGTTAATATTAATATTAATACATGTAGCTTACCACCATCATATGTTTATTGTTAATATTAGGATTAATAAATGTAGCTTACCACCATCATAGTGTTTGTTGTTAATATTATTATTAATAAATGTAGCTTACCACCATCATATGTTTATTGTTAATATTAGTATTAATAAATGTGTCAGGACTTGGACTATGGCTTGGTTTGTTCTCCCGTGGTGCAAATGAACTGGACTGGTCAAGGCTTGAAGGTGGGTACATGATTTATTTTAAACTATCAAAAAAGGAATAAACAAAAAGCGCGCACAGTGGCGGAGAATAAAACTAGACTTTAAACACAAAACTTGCACATTGGCAGAAACTATGAACAATTAAACAAAACACTAACTGTGGCTTAACAAACAAAAACTTACTTGGCATGGAACCGGCATGAAAAAAAGAGTAGCAAGGGTCATCAGGGTGTGGAGAGTGTGCAGGAGCATAAATGTGGTGATGTCGTCAGAACGAACAACAGAAAATGAATGAACTTAAATACTATGGACATGATTAGTGAAAGCAGGTGCGTGACTCAAAACGTGAAACAGGTGCGTGACGTGACAGGTGAAAACTAATGGTTGCTATGGTGACAAGAGTGCACAATGAGTCCAAACGTGGAACAGGTGCGTGACGTGACAGGTGAAACTAATGGTTGCTATGGTGACAAAACAAAACAAAAGTGCACAAAAAGTCCAAAATTTGAACCGAACATTACTAAAACAAAACATGATCACACAGACATGACAAAATGTAGCTTACCGCCATCATAGTGTTTGTTGTTAATGTCATTATTAATTAATGTAGCTTACCACCATCATAGTGTTTTTTGTTAATATTATTATTAATAAATGTAGCTTACCACCATCATAGTGTTTGTTGTTAAAATTATTATTAATAAATGTAGCTTACCACCATCATAGTGTTTGTTGTTAATATAATTATTAATAAATGTCTCATTTCTGCAGGTACTCGCTGGAATGGCGAAAGGAGTACGACAGCTGTTTTGACGTTGACGCGGTGGATGGTTCTATTTCCACCAATGAATACTTGGACAGAGAGGACACGTTTCAGCACAACATTACTGTGCTGGCGTTCAAAATCAGTAAGTAAAAAAAAAACAAGCACATAACATGTTACGCCACACCAAAACTCAAACTTGCAACAAAAGGATGGGGGGGGGGGGGGGCATCCGGTCCAAAGCTGCGGGCATCATACCGCAAGGAGTGGGGTGGACATGGGGGTAAGTGTGTCTATGTGGAGAGTAGTCTTTGGGTGCGTGTTTTGTCCATAAGCCTGAAAGCTTTTCGGGTACATTTCTTCCATATATGGACATATGGACGTCACACTTGGGAAGAATGTCACAAATTGGGCAAATTCCTCATTGGAGGAAGTATGGAGGAAGGCAAGATTGTTTTATAAACATCTCTGCTTTGAGTTCAAATTTTCGGGACTGATGCAGACCCCAAATAGGTGAAAATAGGCAGGAAAAGTTGCTTTTAAGTTAATGTATGTCAAGACTGAGGGACTGTTGACCGTTAAACTGGCTGTTGACACCAACACCACCCAAAACATTGAATCCGAACCATGCTTGTCAACCTTGAGACCTCCAAATTCGGGAGATTTGGGGTGGGGTTGAGGTGGGCGGGGTCGGGGTGGGCGGGGCCGGGGGTCCAGGTTAAGGGGGAGGAGTATATTTATAGCTAGAATTCACTGAAATTCAAGTATTTCTTGTATATATATAAATATATATAAAAAAATAAAATAAAAATAAAATATATATATATATATATATATTTATATAAAAAAATAAATACTGGACTTTCAGTGAATTCTAGCTATATATATATATATATGTGTATATATATATATATATATATATATATATACCGTATTTTCCGCACTATTAGCCGCACCTAAAAACCACAAATTTACTCAAAAGCTGACAGTGCGGCTTTTAACCCGGTGCGCTTTATATATGGATTAATATTAAGATTCATTTTCATAAAGTTTCGGTCTCGCAACTACGGTAAACAGCCGCCATCTTTTTTTCCCCGTAGAAGAGGAAGTGCTTCTTCTTCTACGCAAGCAACCGCCAAGGTAAGCACCCGCCCCCATAGAACAGGAAGCGCTTCTTCTTCTACTGTAAGCAACCACCCGCCCGCGTAGAAGAAGAAAAAGCGCGCGGATATTACGTTTCATTTCCTTTGTGTGTTTACATCTGTAAAGACCACAAAATGGCTCCTACTAAGCGACAGGTTTCCGGTTCATGAAAAGACGCAATCTCTCCATCTGCACACGGACTACTATTTCACAGCAACTGCCTAAAGACTTTCAAGAAAAGCTGGCTACTTTCCGTGCATATTGTAAAAACAAGATAGCTGAAAAAAAGATCCGGCCAGAGAACATTATCAACATGGACGAGGTTCCACTGACTTTTGATATTCCTGTGAACCGCACTGTGGATACAACGGGAGCACGTACGGTGAATATTCGCACCACAGGGAATGAGAAGTCATCCTTCACTGTGGTTCTAGCTTGCCATGCTAATGGCCAGAAACTTCCACCCATGGTGATATTCAAAAGGAAGACCTTGCCAAAAGAGACCTTTCCAGCCGGCGTCATCATAAAAGCTAACTCGAAGGGATGGATGGATGAAGAAAAGATGAGCGAGTGGTTAAGGGAAGTTTACGCGAAGAGGCCGGGTGGCTTTTTTCACGCAGCTCCGTCCATGTTGATATACGACTCCATGCGCGCCCACATCACGCTGGTTTTAATATATTATTAAAGTTTGACTGACCTATCTGACTGTTTTTTTGACATTCCTTTAGCGCAGTTAGATGCGGCTTACAACACGGGGCGGCTTATAGGTGGACAAAGTTTTGAAATATGCCGTTCATTGAAGGCGCGGCTTATAACCCAGGGCGCCTTATGGTGCGGAAAATACGGTACATATATATATATATATAAATTGTTGCGTTTTGGACCAGTTGTTCCTCCCAGGGAATTCAAGGCACAAGTCGCTCCCAAGCTCTTTACGACACTTAAAGCTGAGTTGAAAAACCACCAGAGACAGAATAGGTATTTTGCAATATATTTGCAAAGCTTTGCATATATACATTGAGACCAGTCCAGCATAGAACATTCAATCGCTTCGCTAAAATGGTCTGCCCCCCCCCCCGAAAAACCCTCTCCCCTCTTAAGTCCCTGGCAGTCATGTCTCTCTAGCCAAAACAAATGCCCATTATCTCTCTTTATAACATTCCTCATTCAAGGTTAAGCACACAGTTTTGCAGACAACCAAAAGACCACAATTGGAAGAAAAACACGAGCTGTTTTGTAATATGATTATGAAATAAAAAGAAGTAACACTTAAATTCGGATATATGTAAATATCTGCCTCCGACAATATATACATATATATATACAGGTAAAAGCCAGTAAATTAGAATATTTTGAAAAACTTGATTTATTTCAGTAATTGCATTCAAAAGGTGTAACTTGTACATTATATTTATTCATTGCACACAGACTGATGCATTCAAATGTTTATTTCATTTAATTTTGATGATTTGAAGTGGCAACAAATGAAAATCCAAAATTCCGTGTGTCACAAAATTAGAATATTACTTAAGGCTAATACAAAAAAGGGATTTTTAGAAATGTTGGCCAACTGAAAAGTATGAAAATGAAAAATATGAGCATGTACAATACTCAATACTTGGTTGGAGCTCCTTTTGCCTCAATTACTGCGTTAATGCGGCGTGGCATGGAGTCGATGAGTTTCTGGCACTGCTCAGGTGTTATGAGAGCCCAGGTTGCTCTGATAGTGGCCTTCAACTCTTCTGCGTTTTTGGGTCTGGCATTCTGCATCTTCCTTTTCACAATACCCCACAGATTTTCTATGGGGCTAAGGTCAGGGGAGTTGGCGGGCCAATTTAGAACAGAAATACCATGGTCCGTAAACCAGGCACGGGTAGATTTTGCGCTGTGTGCAGGCACCAAGTCCTGTTGGAACTTGAAATCTCCATCTCCATAGAGCAGGTCAGCAGCAGGAAGCATGAAGTGCTCTAAAACTTGCTGGTAGACGGCTGCGTTGACCCTGGATCTCAGGAAACAGAGTGGACCGACACCAGCAGATGACATGGCACCCCAAACCATCACTGATGGTGGAAACTTTACACTAGACTTCAGGCAACGTGGATCCTGTGCCTCTCCTGTCTTCCTCCAGACTCTGGGACCTCGATTTCCAAAGGAAATGCAAAATTTGCATGGTTGGGTGATGGTATATATGTATATGTATTTTGTTATATATGTACCGTATTTTTCGGACTATAAGTCGCAGTTTTTTTCATAGTTTGGCCAGGCTCCAGTGCGACTTATATATGTTTTTTTCCTTCTTTATTATGCATTTTCAACAGGTGCGACTTATACTCCAGTGCGACTTATACTCCGAAAAATACGATATATATATATATATATATATATATATATATATATATATATATATATATATATATATATATATATATATATATATATATATATATATATGTATTTTATTATATATATATATATATATATATATATATACATATAAATAAAATAAATACTTGAATTTCAGTGTTCATTTATTTACACATATACACACATAACACTCCTCTACTCATTGTTGTATTTGAAAGTGCAATGCTTTGCAGCCAGTAGCACAGCTTTTGAAGGAGCATAGGTATGGGCAGTGTAATATTCTGGGTTGGAGTCAATAACCAGGCGAGGTGACGAAGTTACGTCTCTTTACTTTATACTTCAGAACCGACTCCCACACTTGCCGTCGGGGAGCGTAAACCGTTGGCCAAGCAAGAAGTAACCACAGAACACTATACGGTATAGTGTTCTGTGGTTACTTTTTGGTTGGCCAAGCGGACGTGACGACAGGCTGTCCTCACACTGGAGGGGGCGTGCCTTAAGTCCGGCTGGAAATCGGGAGAAATTCGGGAGAATGGTTGTCCCGGGAGATTTTCGGGAGAGGCACCGAAATTCGGGAGTCTCCCGGAAAATTCGGGAGGGTTGACAAGTACGATCCAAACATATAAAGGAATGACGATGAAGTTATGTGTACAATCACGTCTTCTTGTTGACCATTTCAGTAAACCCTTTGCTGTCCGCCAAAGTCTTGGTGACGGTCAACGTTCTGGATGTGAACGAGTTTCCTCCTCAGCTGGCCTTTCCACCGGACACCTTTGTTTGCGAAACGTCTCCCGTTGGACAGGTAAATAAACAACCTATATTGACAGTCTGAAGGTCTTCAAAATGTGTCCGTACGTGTTTTTAATCACGCCTTGGGATCTTTTGTGGTTTAGTAGAACCGTGAAAGGAATTGTTGCAAGCAATTTACTGAACATATTTTATGTTTTATACTTGGGGAAACTCAAAAAACTTGTTTGTATTCAGTTTCTGACTCATTATGGGCATAAATGTCATATTAACTTAGGGCCCGTTTCTTTACTATAGTTTCATCCATCCATCCATCTTCTTCCGCTTATCCGAGGTGGGGTCGCTGGGGCAGCAGCCTAAGCAGGGAAGCCCAGACTTCCCTCTCCCCAGCCACTTCGTCCAGCTTCTCCCGGGGGATCCCGAGGCATTCCCAGGCCAGCCGGGAGACATAGTCTTCCCAACGTGTCCTGGGTCTTCCCCGTGGTCTCCTACCGGTCGGACGTGCCCGAAACACCTCCCTAGGGAGGCGTTCGGGTGGCATCCTGACCAGATGCCCGAACCCCCTCATCTGGCTACTCTCGATGTGGAGGAGCAGTGGCTTTACTCTGAGCTCCTCCCGGATGGCAGAGCTTCTCACCCTATCTCTAAGGGAGCGCCCCGCCACCCGGCGGAGGAAGCTCATTTCGGCCGCTTGTACCCGTGATCTTGTCCTTTCGGTCATAACCCAAAGCTCATGACCATAGGTGAGGATGGGAACGTAGATCGACCGGTAAATTGAGAGCTTTGCCTTCCGGCTCAGCTCCTTCTTCACCACAACGGATCGATACAGCGTCCGCATTACTGAAGACGCCGCACCGATCCGCCTGTCGATTTCACGATCCACTCTTCCCTCACTCGTGAACAAGACTCCGAGGTACTTGAACTCCTCCACTTGGGACAACCCGGAGATGGCACTCCACCTTTTTCCGGGCGAGAACAATGGACTCGGACTTGGAGGTTTAGTGGAACCGTGAAAGGAATTGTTGCAAGCAATTTACTGAACATATTCTATGTTTTATACTTGGGGAAACTCAAAAAACGTATTTGTATTCAGTTTCTGACTCATCATGGGCATAAATGTCATATTAACTTAGGGCCCGTTTCTTTGCTATTGTTTAGTAATAATAATTGGGTCAATATGATGCATTCTATCAGAATTGTTACTGACAGTTTAGTTATGTTTGGGTTTTCCTGTCGGCGCTGTTATTTTAGTTCCACTTCCTGCATGTCTCCCCGAGCGCTGGTTTCCCTCACCGGTGCCTGATTGGCAGCCTGGCACACCTGGTTGCAGCTGCCAATCAGGCTGCTTTTCATGCCTGCCTCGCCCTCCAGTCATGGCTCGATGATTGGTTATCCTGTTTCCTCTTTCCTGTTGCCTGTTTCCTGGTTCCTGTTTGTGCCCTTACCTGGTAGAATCAGAACCAAAAAATACAAGCCTTTGAAAACAAATGCCTCAGAAGAATACTTAAGATAAGATACCACGAACACACAACCAGTGAGTACGTGCGAGGTGAAGTCGAAAGACTCGTTGGTCACCAAGAACCCCCGCTTGCAACAGTCAAAAGAAGGACATTAGCTTGGTTTGGCCACACTTGCCTCCACGAGACACTGTGCAAGACCATCATGCAGGGCGGAAGGAAGCGTGGAAGACCACGGAAATCCTGGACAGACAACATCAAGACATGGAATGACCTGTCGACCCCAGAGCTATTGATGGCCACTAAGGACCGTGGGATCTGGCGCAGACTGGCTGCTTCTTCATCGCAGTTGTCCCGCCGACGACTTGACAGTCATGGGACAGAGTAAGAGCGAGCACTTACCAGTTGCACTATTTCCTTTTTGACATTAAAGTCATGTTTTCCTGTGCTACGCCTGCCATTTCTGCATCTTGGGGTTCAAGACCGACAGAACCTGACATATTCTGTGAGGATCTCGCATGGTTGCCGTTTGTGTGACCCCAAGATGCAAGAACCAGGATGAGGATGAGCAGGTAAGATGATTTTAATAATAAAACAACAGAGAAATGTAGCAGTCTTGCATATAACAGTTCCAAACATAGTCTATCGTCGAGCACTGAGGAGTGCTCGAGTGAAAACATAAATAGGCATATACTGATTGGCAGCAGGTGTGGACCGGCTGCCAATCACCGGCAGGTGAGGAGAAAACAGTGCTCAGCGGAACCAACAGGAAATATAACAAAATAAGAGCACTGACAGGAAGTAAATACAAAAACATGGAAACAAACCGAAATGAAGTGACAGATCGTCACAGGACCCCCCCTCAAGGAACAGATTCCAGATGTTCCCTGGATACAAGAACGGAAATAAGTCCAAAAATTACGGGAGGGTGGAGGGAGGACATGGCGGAGGGTCGCCAGGCCAAGTGTCCCCGCAGCCAGCGAGGGAGAGTCAAGTGGCGGCGACGCGTTGAACGCCGCTGCCACTGGCGAGGTGGACGACCACGGAACGGCCACATTAGTGGCCGACAAGGAGGAGGTCGCGCAGCTGGCGGCGACGAGGATGACAGCGTCGTCGGTGGATCCTCTGCCGACGATGAAGATGGCGGCACCGTGCAGAGTCCCGCCGGTGACGCGGAAGACCTCCGCGCCGTGCGAAGGCGTGCAAGAGATGATGTCATCGTGGGCGGAGTCGTCGACAATGATGACACTGAAGATGGCGGCGCCATGCGAAAGCCCGCCGGAGATGTGGTCGTGGGTGGATCCGCTGCCGACCAGGAAGATGGCGGTGTCGTGCGGAGTCCCACCGGTGACGCGGAAGATGTCCGCGCAGTGCGAAGGCGCGCCAGAGAAGATGAAGGTGGCGGCGCCGTGGAAAGAGACGATGGCGGGGATGACAGCGGCGTGTGCTTGGCTGCACTGCTGCTGTTAGTAGCCCCCCCTCCACTAGGCGGATGCCAGACGCCGTCCACCACTGGGAGAAGGAGTTCTGGGTCTTTTATGTCCCCCGGTGCGAAAACCAGGGACGGGCGGAAGGGGGCCAGGAGGAGGGATAAAGATACGTCCCTCGCCGAGTCCCAGCAGGAGGCCAGGAAGGACATCACGTTGGGCTCCACTGGAGCCTTCGCCGGACTGGCAGGATGAGCGGGTGATGGAAGGGATAGCAGCCGTGGTGCAGCTGCTGGAAGCTGCCTTGGAGCAGGAACGGGTGATGGGCACTCAGCCGGTGTTGGTCGTCGTGGCACCGCGACCGGCGTAAGACGCGGGGCTGCGACTGGCGTGCGACGCGGTGTGGGAACCGGTGGTCGACGCGCTGGCACAGGCGATTGCCGTGGAGCCGGGACAGGATGCACAGCAGGCGACGGGGAAGATGGCGGCAGTGGCCGCGCCGGTCGGAGATCCGGAAACGGCGGCCGAGCCGGGAGGAGCGAAGGCGGCGGTGGCCTCGCCGGTCGGAGAGCCGGAACCGGCGGTCGAGGCGGAGAGGGAAGGTCCGAGCCTGCTGTGGGCTGGGACCGCACAAACCTGGCTTTTAAGTCCTCCAAAAATTGTGCGGTCCAGAAGGTCGGCTGTGCATCGCCGACAGGGGTTCTCGCGAGGACACAATCTTCTGGCTCGACGATACTGTGAGGAACTCGCATGGCTGCCGTTTGTGTGACCCCAAGATGCAAGAACCAGGATGAGGATGAGCAGGTAAGATGATTTTAATAATAAAACAACAGAGAAATGTAGCAGTCTTGCATACAACAGTTCCAAACATAGTCTATCGTCGAGCACTGAGGAGTGCTCGAGTGAAAACATAAATAGGCATATGCTGATTGGCAGCCGGTGTGGACCGGCTGCCAATCACCGGCAGGTGAGGAGAAAACAGTGCTCAGCGGAACCAACAGTAAATATAACAAAATAAGAGCACTGACAGGAAGTAAATACAAAAACATGGAAACAAACCGAAATGAAGTGACAGATCGTCACAATATTCAGCCTCAAATATATATGCATGCTGTGTATTCCATCAATGTTTTAGACTCCCGAGTCCTCCGGCGTGGTCTCCAAATCAGCCGGCAGAACCATGTCACTAGCGAGACCATCCGGGCGAGCAGCCACCTCTGGACTCGCAACATCCTTTTGGCCGTCTGTGACAGCACGAGCACCTGGAAGCAGTAATCGCCCCGAGGGGTTATCCTGGCGACGTCTAGGAGACCAAACTAAGACTTGCTTGATGGACACAATCCAGAACATCCTGAACACGGATATGGCATTTTCATTTAAAAATGTCGACAGAACTGGTCAACGACCAGGCAGTCTGGAGGAATCTTGTCGTAGCAACATCACAACAGAGATCGGACCCCTAGTACTACTACTATCCATCCATCCATTTTCTACCGCTTATTCCATTTGGGGTCGCGGGGGGGCGCTGGAGCCTATCTCAGCTACAATCGGGCGGAAGGCGTTGTACACCCTGGACAAGTTGCCACCTCATCGCAGGGCCAACACAGATAAACAGACAACATTCACACTCACATCCACACACTAGGGCCAATTTAGTGTTGCCAATCAACCTATTCCCAGGTGCATGTCTTTGGAAGTGGGAGGAAGCCGGAGTACCCGGAGGGAACCCACGCAGTCACGGGGAGGACATGCAAACTCCACACAGAAAGATCCCGAGCCCGAGATTGAACCCAAGACTACTCCGGACCCTCGTATTGTGAGGCAGATGCACTAACCCCTCCTCCACCGTGCTGCCCTACTACTACTACTACTACTACTGATATTATTATCTATATGTAACTGAAAGATTTAGGGCATGGTCTACTAAGATCCAAATACTGCACGCCAAACTATGAAATCATGTGTACTATTAGTGGGTCGGTTGCATGTGATCTACTAAGATTGCGTATACAATTGATAGCTAGTACAATTGAAAACCTTTAGTAGATCAGACACTTAGTTACTTAGTACTTGAAAACCTTGGTTCCTGGGTCAATCTATCAGAACGGGGAAAAGGGTGCAGTGCCATCTCCATGTTGGGGAAGAGATCTTGCCTCATGTGGACGAGTTGAAGTACCTGGGAGTCTTGTTCAAGGTACTTGAGATCGACAGGCGGATCGGTGCGGCTCAGTAATGCAGACGCTGTATCGATCCGTTGTGGTGAAGAAGGAGCTGAGCCAGAAGGCAAAGCTCTCAATTTACGATCTACATTCCCATCCTCACCTTTGGTCATGAGCTTTGGGTTTTGACCAAAAGGATACAATCACGGGTCCAAGCGGCCGAAATTCAGCAGCTCCTCCCAGTCTGTGGCTCTAAATCAGTCAATAAGGGCCCAAAAAACATTAATGCCCAAGATGAGCCTATGCAAACTTCTGACCACAACTTCAGATAAAAACAATGTTGTAAATCTGTTGTTTACAGGTGATTCAGACGGTCAGCGCTGTGGACTTGGATCTTCCGACTGTCAGCCAGAGGTTTTTCTTCAAGATTCCTAAAGGCATTCGCCACAGAAACTTCACTATTCGCGATTATGGAAGTAAGAACGGGAAGAAGTTTACACTTTACAACCTCGATTAATGAAGAAGATCAACTTTGCACTAGCGGTAATCACAGTTTCAATCAACCAATCAACGATTATTTCTATAGTCCTGAATCCCAGGTGCTTCGAAGGGCTGCTTCGTCAGTCTACCCCAGGGCAGCTGTGGCTATGACAGTAGCTTACCACCACCAGGTGTGAATGGTTAATGGGTTCTACATGAACCCACATCCTGGGTGACAGGCAATGAATGCCAAGTTGGTACAGTTATTACAAATGATTCCTGATTATGCGAGAGTCCAGTCCATTGGGGGCAAACAGAGGTTTGGAGGAGGTCCCCAACCAGGTCTTAGGGCCATGTCTTAGACCATCGAGCACCTCCTCCTGACTGGTATCTCTCCAGGGATTATTCGTGGCCTTCTGGTAACCTCTCCTTGCGGGAGAGTAGGGCAAAACAGAGAAGCAGCAGGTCAACTGGTCTAAAGCAGAGTATATAGATGAGTTTTAAGGCGCGACTTAAATGCTTCTACCAAGGTCGCATCTCGAACTGTTGCTGGTAGAACATTCCAGAGTACCGGAACACTCTAGAGCCTGAAGACTTTTTTGGGTTCTGGGAATCAGTAATAGGCCGGCGTTCTTGGGGCGTAGGTTTCTGGACGGAACGTAGGGTGCACTACAATCAGCAACATAAGACAGTGCTAGTAGTTAGCAATAAAACCTTAAAGTCACAGGTAGACCAGGATAGACCTACCATGATTGAACCTTCTTGTACCAACTGTTATCTTGTAATGTTGGTTTGCTACATCATTCGGTTTTAAGTAAGGAATTCGGTTTGTTTTTGGTACGGTGAGGGAACAATGGCAAACATTGAACCTATTAGGTTTTGTATAAAAAAGTTTTAAATATTTTTCATGTAAGCACATAAAAACGCAAACTCCTAACTGTCTGAAGGACAGTCAATAGAACGAATGCTAATGCTAACGAGCGAAACACCAAATTTTGGGGGTTGGTGAAGCCTCGTAATATCAAAAAAATTCATAAGCACTTGTGATTTAGGGCTATATAAATAAACGTTGATTGATTGATTGATTGATAAGCTAAGAAACGCTGTGTTTCTTCTCAGGGGTATAAGATGAACGGGTGAAAAAACATTCATTCATATTTAAATACAGTTTGTACGGATGGCAATGGTTTGAAAAAGTTTTTTCGGTATTTGAAACTATAACCAAAATCATTTTTTAATAATCAATTATCAATAAATCCTATTTGCCGGTTTTTATTTTACCACGGTCAAGTTCCGAACCAATTAGTGGAAAATTTACTTAACTCAGAGCTTATTGTCAAGTTGCTGTAGTGTTTTAATGATTTATAACTATGTTATATTATAGATGAACGGATGAAAAAACACACATTCATATTTAAATACAGTTTGTACGGTTGACAATGCATGTAATAGAGTCCCTCATATGGTTTAAAACTGTTGTTTAGGTATTTTAAACCACAGACATTTTTACGAATCAATTATCAACAATTCCTATTTGCCGGTTTTTATTTTACCACGGTCAAGTTCCGAACTAATTAGTCAAAAGTTGACTTAACTCAGAGCTTATTGTCAAGTTGCTGTAGTGTTTTAATGATTTATAACTATGTTGTATTATAGATGAATGGATGAAAAAACATACATTCATATTTAAATACAGTTTGTACGGATGACAATGTATGTAATAAAGTCCCTCATATGGTTTAAAACTGTTGTTTAGATATTTTAAACCACATAAAATCATTTACTAATCAATTATCAATAATTCCTATTTGCCGGTTTTTATTTTACCACGGTCAAGTTCCGAACCAATTAGTGGAAAATTTACTTAACTCAGAGCTTATTGTCAAGTTGCTGTAGTGTTTTAATGATTTATAACTATGTTATATTATAGATGAACGGATGAAAAAACATACATTCATATTTAAATACAGTTTGTACGGATGACAATGCATGTAATAGAGTCCCTCATATGGTTTAAAAACGTTTTTTTTAGGTATTTTAAGCTATGTAACATTTTTGCTAAACAATTATCAATAATTCCTATTTGCCGGTTTTTATTTTACCACGGTGAAGTTCCGAACTAATTAGTCAAAAGTTGACTTAACTCAGAGCTTATTGTCAAGTTGCTGTAGTGTTTTAATGATTTGTAACTATTTTATACTGTAGATGAATGGATGAAAAAACATACATTCATATTTAAATACAGTTTGTATGGATGACAATGCATGTAATAAAGTCCCTCATATGGTTTAAAAACGTTTTTAGGTATTTTAAACCACATAACATTTTTACTAATCAATTATCAATAATTCCTATTTGCCGGTTTTTATTTTACCACGGTCAAGTTCCGAACCAATTAGTCAAAAGTTGACTTAACTCAGAGCTTATTGTCAAGTTGCTGTAGTGTTTTAATGATTTATAACTATTTTATACTGTAGATGAATGGATGAAAAAACATATATTCATATTTAAATACAGTTTGTATGGATGACAATGCATGTAATAGAGTCCCTCATATGGTTTAAAAAAGTTTTTTTAGGTATTTTAAACCAAATAACATTTTTACTAATCAATCATCAATAGTTCCTATTTGCCGGTTTTTATTTTACCACGGTCAAGTTCCGAACCAATTAGTGGAAAATTTACTTAACTCAGAGCTTATTGTCAAGTTGCTGTAGTGTTTTAATGATTTACAACTATGTTATATTATAGATGAACGGATGAAAAAACATACATTCATATTTAAATACAGTTTGTACGGATGACAATGCATGTAATAGAGTCCCTCATATGGTTTAAAAACGTTTTTTTAGGTATTTTAAACCATATAACATTTTTACTAATCAATTATCAATAATTCCTATTTGCCGGTTTTTATTTTACCACGGTCAAGTTCCGAACCAATTAGTGGAAAATTGACTTAACTCAGAGCTTATTGTCAAGTTGCTGTAGTGTTTTAATGATTTATAACTATGTTATATAATAGATGAACGGATGAAAAAACATACATTCATATTTAAATACAGTTTGTACGGATGACAATGCATGTAATAGAGTCCCTCATATGGTTTAAAAACGTTTTTAGGTATTTTAAACCACATAAAATCATTTACTAATCAATTATCAACCATTCCTATATGCCGGTTTTTATTTTACCACGGTCAAGTTCTGAAACAATTCGTCAAAAGTTGACTAAACTCAGAGCTTATTGTCAAGTTGCTGTAGTGTTTTAATGATTTATAACTATTTTATACTGTAGATGAATGGATGAAAAAACATACATTCATATTTAAATACAGTTTGTATGGATGACAATGCATGTAATAAAGTCCCTCATATGGTTTAAAAACGTTTTTAGGTATTTTAAACCACATAACATTTTTACTAATCAATTATCAATAATTCCTATTTGCCGGTTTTTATTTTACCACGGTCAAGTTCCGAACCAATTAGTCAAAAGTTGACTTAACTCAGAGCTTATTGTCAAGTTGCTGTAGTGTTTTAATGATTTATAACTATTTTATACTGTAGATGAATGGATGAAAAAACATATATTCATATTTAAATACAGTTTGTATGGATGACAATGTATGTATCAAAGTCCCTCATATGGTTTAAATACGTTTTAAGGTATTTTAAACCACAAAAAATAATTTACTAATCAACTATCAATAATTCCTATTTGCCGGTTTTTATTTTGCCACGGTCAAGTTCCGAACCAATTAGTCGAAAATTGACTTAACTCAGAGCTTATTGTCAAGTTGCTGTAGTGTTTTAATGATTTATAACTATGTTATATTATAGATGAACGGATGAAAAAACATACATTCATATTTAAATACAGTTTGTACGGATGACAATGCATGTAATAGAGTCCCTCATATGGTTTAAAAACGTTTTTTTAGGTGATTTAAACCATATACCATTTTTACTAATCAATCATCAATAGTTCCTATTTGCCGGTTTTTATTTTACCACGGTCAAGTTCCGAACCAATTAGTGGAAAATTTACTTAACTCAGAGCTTATTGTCAAGTTGCTGTACTGTTTTAATGATTTACAACTATGTTATATTATAGATGAACGGATGAAAAAACACACATTCATATTTAAATACAGTTTGTACGGATGAAAATGCATGTAATAGAGTCCCTCATATGGTTTAAAAACGTTTTTAGGTATTTTAAACCACATAAAATTTACGAATCAAATATCAATAATTCCTATTTGCCGGTTTTTATTTTACCACGGTCAAGTTCCGGACTAATTAGTCAAAAGTTGACTTAACTCAGAGCTTATTGTCAAGTTGCTGTAGTGTTTTAATGATTTATAACTATGTTATATTATAGATGAACGGATGAAAAAACACACATTCATATTTAAATACAGTTTGTACGGATGACAATGCATGTAATAAAGTCCCTCATATGGTTTAAAACTGTTGTTTAGGTATTTTAAACCACATAACATTTTTACTAATTAATTATCAATAAATCCTATTTGCCGGTTTTTATTTTACCACGGTCAAGTTCCGAACCAATTAGTGGAAAATTGACTTAACTCAGAGCTTATTGTCAAGTTGCTGTAGTGTTTTAATGATTTATAACTATGTTATATTATAGATGAACGGATGAAAAAACATACATTCATATTTAAATACAGTTTGTACGGATGACAATGCATGTAATAGAGTCCCTCATATGGTTTAAAAACGTTTTTTTAGGTATTTTAAACCACATAAAATCATTTACTAATCAATTATCAATAATTCCTATTTGCCGGTTTTTATTTTACCATGGTCAAGTTCCGAACCAATTAGTCAAAAGTTGACTTAACTCAGAGCTTATTGTCAAGTTGCTGTACTGTTTTAATGATTTATAACTATTTTATACTGTAGATGAATGGATGAAAAAACATACATTCATATTTAAATACAGTTTGTACGGATGACAATGCATGTAATAGAGTCCCTCATATGGTTTAAAAACGTTTTTTAGGTATTTTAAACCATATAACATTTTTACTAATCAATTATCAATAATTCCTATTTGCCGGTTTTTATTTTACCACGGTCAAGTTCCGAACCAATTAGTGGAAAATTTACTTAACTCAGAGCTTATTGTCAAGTTGCTGTAGTGTCTTAATGATTTATAACTATGTTATATTATAGATGAACGGATGAAAAAACATACATTCATATTTAAATACAGTTTGTACGGATGACAATGCATGTAATAGAGTCCCTCATATGGTTTAAAAACGTTTTTTAGGTATTTTAAACCACATAAAATCATTTACTAATCAATTATCAATAATTCCTATTTGCCGGTTTTTATTTTACCACGGTCAAGTTCCGAACCAATTAGTCAAAAGTTGACTTAACTCAGAGCTTATTGTCAAGTTGCTGTAGTGTTTTAATGATTTATAACTATTTTATACTGTAGATGAATGGATGAAAAAACATACATTCATATTTAAATACAGTTTGTATGGATGGCAATGCATGTAATCGAGTCCTCATATGGTTTAAAACTGTTGTTTAGATATTTTAAACCACATAAAATCATTTACTAATCAATTATCAATAATTCCTATTTGCCGGTTTTTATTTTACCACGGTCAAGTTCCGAACCAATTAGTGGAAAATTTACTTAACTCAGAGCTTATTGTCAAGTTGCTGTAGTGTTTTAATGATTTATAACTATGTTATATTATAGATGAACTGATGAAAAAACATACATTCATATTTAAATACAGTTTGTACGGATGACAATGCATGTAATAGAGTCCCTCATATGGTTTAAAAACGTTTTTTTTAGGTATTTTAAGCTATGTAACATTTTTGCTAAACAATTATCAATAATTCCTATTTGCCGGTTTTTATTTTACCACGGTGAAGTTCCGAACTAATTAGTCAAAAGTTGACTTAACTCAGAGCTTATTGTCAAGTTGCTGTAGTGTTTTAATGATTTGTAACTATTTTATACTGTAGATGAATGGATGAAAAAACATACATTCATATTTAAATACAGTTTGTATGGATGACAATGCATGTAATAAAGTCCCTCATATGGTTTAAAAACGTTTTTAGGTATTTTAAACCACATAACATTTTTACTAATCAATTATCAATAATTCCTATTTGCCGGTTTTTATTTTACCACGGTCAAGTTCCGAACCAATTAGTCAAAAGTTGACTTAACTCAGAGCTTATTGTCAAGTTGCTGTAGTGTTTTAATGATTTATAACTATTTTATACTGTAGATGAATGGATGAAAAAACATATATTCATATTTAAATACAGTTTGTATGGATGACAATGCATGTAATAGAGTCCCTCATATGGTTTAAAAAAGTTTTTTTAGGTATTTTAAACCAAATAACATTTTTACTAATCAATCATCAATAGTTCCTATTTGCCGGTTTTTATTTTACCACGGTCAAGTTCCGAACCAATTAGTGGAAAATTTACTTAACTCAGAGCTTATTGTCAAGTTGCTGTACTGTTTTAATGATTTACAACTATGTTATATTATAGATGAACGGATGAAAAAACATACATTCATATTTAAATACAGTTTGTACGGATGACAATGCATGTAATAGAGTCCCTCATATGGTTTAAAAACGTTTTTTTAGGTATTTTAAACCATATAACATTTTTACTAATCAATTATCAATAATTCCTATTTGCCGGTTTTTATTTTACCACGGTCAAGTTCCGAACCAATTAGTGGAAAATTGACTTAACTCAGAGCTTATTGTCAAGTTGCTGTAGTGTTTTAATGATTTATAACTATGTTATATAATAGATGAACGGATGAAAAAACATACATTCATATTTAAATACAGTTTGTACGGATGACAATGCATGTAATAGAGTCCCTCATATGGTTTAAAAACGTTTTTAGGTATTTTAAACCACATAAAATCATTTACTAATCAATTATCAACCATTCCTATATGCCGGTTTTTATTTTACCACGGTCAAGTTCTGAAACAATTCGTCAAAAGTTGACTAAACTCAGAGCTTATTGTCAAGTTGCTGTAGTGTTTTAATGATTTATAACTATTTTATACTGTAGATGAATGGATGAAAAAACATACATTCATATTTAAATACAGTTTGTATGGATGACAATGCATGTAATAAAGTCCCTCATATGGTTTAAAAACGTTTTTAGGTATTTTAAACCACATAACATTTTTACTAATCAATTATCAATAATTCCTATTTGCCGGTTTTTATTTTACCACGGTCAAGTTCCGAACCAATTAGTCAAAAGTTGACTTAACTCAGAGCTTATTGTCAAGTTGCTGTAGTGTTTTAATGATTTATAACTATTTTATACTGTAGATGAATGGATGAAAAAACATATATTCATATTTAAATACAGTTTGTATGGATGACAATGTATGTATCAAAGTCCCTCATATGGTTTAAATACGTTTTAAGGTATTTTAAACCACAAAAAATAATTTACTAATCAACTATCAATAATTCCTATTTGCCGGTTTTTATTTTGCCACGGTCAAGTTCCGAACCAATTAGTCGAAAATTGACTTAACTCAGAGCTTATTGTCAAGTTGCTGTAGTGTTTTAATGATTTATAACTATGTTATATTATAGATGAACGGATGAAAAAACATACATTCATATTTAAATACAGTTTGTACGGATGACAATGCATGTAATAGAGTCCCTCATATGGTTTAAAAACGTTTTTTTAGGTGATTTAAACCATATACCATTTTTACTAATCAATCATCAATAGTTCCTATTTGCCGGTTTTTATTTTACCACGGTCAAGTTCCGAACCAATTAGTGGAAAATTTACTTAACTCAGAGCTTATTGTCAAGTTGCTGTACTGTTTTAATGATTTACAACTATGTTATATTATAGATGAACGGATGAAAAAACACACATTCATATTTAAATACAGTTTGTACGGATGAAAATGCATGTAATAGAGTCCCTCATATGGTTTAAAAACGTTTTTAGGTATTTTAAACCACATAAAATTTACGAATCAAATATCAATAATTCCTATTTGCCGGTTTTTATTTTACCACGGTCAAGTTCCGGACTAATTAGTCAAAAGTTGACTTAACTCAGAGCTTATTGTCAAGTTGCTGTAGTGTTTTAATGATTTATAACTATGTTATATTATAGATGAACGGATGAAAAAACACACATTCATATTTAAATACAGTTTGTACGGATGACAATGCATGTAATAAAGTCCCTCATATGGTTTAAAACTGTTGTTTAGGTATTTTAAACCACATAACATTTTTACTAATTAATTATCAATAAATCCTATTTGCCGGTTTTTATTTTACCACGGTCAAGTTCCGAACCAATTAGTGGAAAATTGACTTAACTCAGAGCTTATTGTCAAGTTGCTGTAGTGTTTTAATGATTTATAACTATGTTATATTATAGATGAACGGATGAAAAAACATACATTCATATTTAAATACAGTTTGTACGGATGACAATGCATGTAATAGAGTCCCTCATATGGTTTAAAAACGTTTTTTTAGGTATTTTAAACCACATAAAATCATTTACTAATCAATTATCAATAATTCCTATTTGCCGGTTTTTATTTTACCATGGTCAAGTTCCGAACCAATTAGTCAAAAGTTGACTTAACTCAGAGCTTATTGTCAAGTTGCTGTACTGTTTTAATGATTTATAACTATTTTATACTGTAGATGAATGGATGAAAAAACATACATTCATATTTAAATACAGTTTGTACGGATGACAATGCATGTAATAGAGTCCCTCATATGGTTTAAAAACGTTTTTTAGGTATTTTAAACCATATAACATTTTTACTAATCAATTATCAATAATTCCTATTTGCCGGTTTTTATTTTACCACGGTCAAGTTCCGAACCAATTAGTGGAAAATTTACTTAACTCAGAGCTTATTGTCAAGTTGCTGTAGTGTCTTAATGATTTATAACTATGTTATATTATAGATGAACGGATGAAAAAACATACATTCATATTTAAATACAGTTTGTACGGATGACAATGCATGTAATAGAGTCCCTCATATGGTTTAAAAACGTTTTTTAGGTATTTTAAACCACATAAAATCATTTACTAATCAATTATCAATAATTCCTATTTGCCGGTTTTTATTTTACCACGGTCAAGTTCCGAACCAATTAGTCAAAAGTTGACTTAACTCAGAGCTTATTGTCAAGTTGCTGTAGTGTTTTAATGATTTATAACTATTTTATACTGTAGATGAATGGATGAAAAAACATACATTCATATTTAAATACAGTTTGTATGGATGGCAATGCATGTAATCGAGTCCTCATATGGTTTAAAACTGTTGTTTAGATATTTTAAACCACATAAAATCATTTACTAATCAATTATCAATAATTCCTATTTGCCGGTTTTTATTTTACCACGGTCAAGTTCCGAACCAATTAGTGGAAAATTTACTTAACTCAGAGCTTATTGTCAAGTTGCTGTAGTGTTTTAATGATTTATAACTATGTTATATTATAGATGAACTGATGAAAAAACATACATTCATATTTAAATACAGTTTGTACGGATGACAATGCATGTAATAGAGTCCCTCATATGGTTTAAAAACGTTTTTTTTAGGTATTTTAAGCTATGTAACATTTTTGCTAAACAATTATCAATAATTCCTATTTGCCGGTTTTTATTTTACCACGGTGAAGTTCCGAACTAATTAGTCAAAAGTTGACTTAACTCAGAGCTTATTGTCAAGTTGCTGTAGTGTTTTAATGATTTGTAACTATTTTATACTGTAGATGAATGGATGAAAAAACATACATTCATATTTAAATACAGTTTGTATGGATGACAATGCATGTAATAAAGTCCCTCATATGGTTTAAAAACGTTTTTAGGTATTTTAAACCACATAACATTTTTACTAATCAATTATCAATAATTCCTATTTGCCGGTTTTTATTTTACCACGGTCAAGTTCCGAACCAATTAGTCAAAAGTTGACTTAACTCAGAGCTTATTGTCAAGTTGCTGTAGTGTTTTAATGATTTATAACTATTTTATACTGTAGATGAATGGATGAAAAAACATATATTCATATTTAAATACAGTTTGTATGGATGACAATGCATGTAATAAGTCCCTCATATGGTTTAAAAAAGTTTTTTTAGGTATTTTAAACCAAATAACATTTTTACTAATCAATCATCAATAGTTCCTATTTGCCGGTTTTTATTTTACCACGGTCAAGTTCCGAACCAATTAGTGGAAAATTTACTTAACTCAGAGCTTATTGTCAAGTTGCTGTACTGTTTTAATGATTTACAACTATGTTATATTATAGATGAACGGATGAAAAAACATACATTCATATTTAAATACAGTTTGTACGGATGACAATGCATGTAATAGAGTCCCTCATATGGTTTAAAAACGTTTTTTTAGGTATTTTAAACCATATAACATTTTTACTAATCAATTATCAATAATTCCTATTTGCCGGTTTTTATTTTACCACGGTCAAGTTCCGAACCAATTAGTGGAAAATTGACTTAACTCAGAGCTTATTGTCAAGTTGCTGTAGTGTTTTAATGATTTATAACTATGTTATATAATAGATGAACGGATGAAAAAACATACATTCATATTTAAATACAGTTTGTACGGATGACAATGCATGTAATAGAGTCCCTCATATGGTTTAAAAACGTTTTTAGGTATTTTAAACCACATAAAATCATTTACTAATCAATTATCAACCATTCCTATATGCCGGTTTTTATTTTACCACGGTCAAGTTCTGAAACAATTCGTCAAAAGTTGACTAAACTCAGAGCTTATTGTCAAGTTGCTGTAGTGTTTTAATGATTTATAACTATTTTATACTGTAGATGAATGGATGAAAAAACATACATTCATATTTAAATACAGTTTGTATGGATGACAATGCATGTAATAAAGTCCCTCATATGGTTTAAAAACGTTTTTAGGTATTTTAAACCACATAACATTTTTACTAATCAATTATCAATAATTCCTATTTGCCGGTTTTTATTTTACCACGGTCAAGTTCCGAACCAATTAGTCAAAAGTTGACTTAACTCAGAGCTTATTGTCAAGTTGCTGTAGTGTTTTAATGATTTATAACTATTTTATACTGTAGATGAATGGATGAAAAAACATATATTCATATTTAAATACAGTTTGTATGGATGACAATGTATGTATCAAAGTCCCTCATATGGTTTAAATACGTTTTAAGGTATTTTAAACCACAAAAAATAATTTACTAATCAACTATCAATAATTCCTATTTGCCGGTTTTTATTTTGCCACGGTCAAGTTCCGAACCAATTAGTCGAAAATTGACTTAACTCAGAGCTTATTGTCAAGTTGCTGTAGTGTTTTAATGATTTATAACTATGTTATATTATAGATGAACGGATGAAAAAACATACATTCATATTTAAATACAGTTTGTACGGATGACAATGCATGTAATAGAGTCCCTCATATGGTTTAAAAACGTTTTTTTAGGTGATTTAAACCATATACCATTTTTACTAATCAATCATCAATAGTTCCTATTTGCCGGTTTTTATTTTACCACGGTCAAGTTCCGAACCAATTAGTGGAAAATTTACTTAACTCAGAGCTTATTGTCAAGTTGCTGTAGTGTTTTAATGATTTACAACTATGTTATATTATAGATGAACGGATGAAAAAACATACATTCATATTTAAATACAGTTTGTACGGATGACAATGCATGTAATAGAGTCCCTCATATGGTTTAAAAACGTTTTTAGGTATTTTAAACCACATAAAATCATTTACTAATCAATTATCAACCATTCCTATATGCCGGTTTTTATTTTACCACGGTCAAGTTCTGAAACAATTCGTCAAAAGTTGACTAAACTCAGAGCTTATTGTCAAGTTGCTGTAGTGTTTTAATGATTTATAACTATTTTATACTGTAGATGAATGGATGAAAAAACATACATTCATATTTAAATACAGTTTGTATGGATGACAATGCATGTAATAAAGTCCCTCATATGGTTTAAAAACGTTTTTAGGTATTTTAAACCACATAACATTTTTACTAATCAATTATCAATAATTCCTATTTGCCGGTTTTTATTTTACCACGGTCAAGTTCCGAACCAATTAGTCAAAAGTTGACTTAACTCAGAGCTTATTGTCAAGTTGCTGTAGTGTTTTAATGATTTATAACTATTTTATACTGTAGATGAATGGATGAAAAAACATATATTCATATTTAAATACAGTTTGTATGGATGACAATGTATGTATCAAAGTCCCTCATATGGTTTAAATACGTTTTAAGGTATTTTAAACCACAAAAAATAATTTACTAATCAACTATCAATAATTCCTATTTGCCGGTTTTTATTTTGCCACGGTCAAGTTCCGAACCAATTAGTCGAAAATTGACTTAACTCAGAGCTTATTGTCAAGTTGCTGTAGTGTTTTAATGATTTATAACTATGTTATATTATAGATGAACGGATGAAAAAACATACATTCATATTTAAATACAGTTTGTACGGATGACAATGCATGTAATAGAGTCCCTCATATGGTTTAAAAACGTTTTTTTAGGTGATTTAAACCATATACCATTTTTACTAATCAATCATCAATAGTTCCTATTTGCCGGTTTTTATTTTACCACGGTCAAGTTCCGAACCAATTAGTGGAAAATTTACTTAACTCAGAGCTTATTGTCAAGTTGCTGTACTGTTTTAATGATTTACAACTATGTTATATTATAGATGAACGGATGAAAAAACACACATTCATATTTAAATACAGTTTGTACGGATGAAAATGCATGTAATAGAGTCCCTCATATGGTTTAAAAACGTTTTTAGGTATTTTAAACCACATAAAATTTACGAATCAAATATCAATAATTCCTATTTGCCGGTTTTTATTTTACCACGGTCAAGTTCCGGACTAATTAGTCAAAAGTTGACTTAACTCAGAGCTTATTGTCAAGTTGCTGTAGTGTTTTAATGATTTATAACTATGTTATATTATAGATGAACGGATGAAAAAACACACATTCATATTTAAATACAGTTTGTACGGATGACAATGCATGTAATAAAGTCCCTCATATGGTTTAAAACTGTTGTTTAGGTATTTTAAACCACATAACATTTTTACTAATTAATTATCAATAAATCCTATTTGCCGGTTTTTATTTTACCACGGTCAAGTTCCGAACCAATTAGTGGAAAATTGACTTAACTCAGAGCTTATTGTCAAGTTGCTGTAGTGTTTTAATGATTTATAACTATGTTATATTATAGATGAACGGATGAAAAAACATACATTCATATTTAAATACAGTTTGTACGGATGACAATGCATGTAATAGAGTCCCTCATATGGTTTAAAAACGTTTTTTTAGGTATTTTAAACCACATAAAATCATTTACTAATCAATTATCAATAATTCCTATTTGCCGGTTTTTATTTTACCATGGTCAAGTTCCGAACCAATTAGTCAAAAGTTGACTTAACTCAGAGCTTATTGTCAAGTTGCTGTACTGTTTTAATGATTTATAACTATTTTATACTGTAGATGAATGGATGAAAAAACATACATTCATATTTAAATACAGTTTGTACGGATGACAATGCATGTAATAGAGTCCCTCATATGGTTTAAAAACGTTTTTTAGGTATTTTAAACCATATAACATTTTTACTAATCAATTATCAATAATTCCTATTTGCCGGTTTTTATTTTACCACGGTCAAGTTCCGAACCAATTAGTGGAAAATTTACTTAACTCAGAGCTTATTGTCAAGTTGCTGTAGTGTCTTAATGATTTATAACTATGTTATATTATAGATGAACGGATGAAAAAACATACATTCATATTTAAATACAGTTTGTACGGATGACAATGCATGTAATAGAGTCCCTCATATGGTTTAAAAACGTTTTTTAGGTATTTTAAACCACATAAAATCATTTACTAATCAATTATCAATAATTCCTATTTGCCGGTTTTTATTTTACCACGGTCAAGTTCCGAACCAATTAGTCAAAAGTTGACTTAACTCAGAGCTTATTGTCAAGTTGCTGTAGTGTTTTAATGATTTATAACTATTTTATACTGTAGATGAATGGATGAAAAAACATACATTCATATTTAAATACAGTTTGTATGGATGGCAATGCATGTAATCGAGTCCTCATATGGTTTAAAACTGTTGTTTAGATATTTTAAACCACATAAAATCATTTACTAATCAATTATCAATAATTCCTATTTGCCGGTTTTTATTTTACCACGGTCAAGTTCCGAACCAATTAGTGGAAAATTTACTTAACTCAGAGCTTATTGTCAAGTTGCTGTAGTGTTTTAATGATTTATAACTATGTTATATTATAGATGAACTGATGAAAAAACATACATTCATATTTAAATACAGTTTGTACGGATGACAATGCATGTAATAGAGTCCCTCATATGGTTTAAAAACGTTTTTTTTAGGTATTTTAAGCTATGTAACATTTTTGCTAAACAATTATCAATAATTCCTATTTGCCGGTTTTTATTTTACCACGGTGAAGTTCCGAACTAATTAGTCAAAAGTTGACTTAACTCAGAGCTTATTGTCAAGTTGCTGTAGTGTTTTAATGATTTGTAACTATTTTATACTGTAGATGAATGGATGAAAAAACATACATTCATATTTAAATACAGTTTGTATGGATGACAATGCATGTAATAAAGTCCCTCATATGGTTTAAAAACGTTTTTAGGTATTTTAAACCACATAACATTTTTACTAATCAATTATCAATAATTCCTATTTGCCGGTTTTTATTTTACCACGGTCAAGTTCCGAACCAATTAGTCAAAAGTTGACTTAACTCAGAGCTTATTGTCAAGTTGCTGTAGTGTTTTAATGATTTATAACTATTTTATACTGTAGATGAATGGATGAAAAAACATATATTCATATTTAAATACAGTTTGTATGGATGACAATGCATGTAATAGAGTCCCTCATATGGTTTAAAAAAGTTTTTTTAGGTATTTTAAACCAAATAACATTTTTACTAATCAATCATCAATAGTTCCTATTTGCCGGTTTTTATTTTACCACGGTCAAGTTCCGAACCAATTAGTGGAAAATTTACTTAACTCAGAGCTTATTGTCAAGTTGCTGTACTGTTTTAATGATTTACAACTATGTTATATTATAGATGAACGGATGAAAAAACATACATTCATATTTAAATACAGTTTGTACGGATGACAATGCATGTAATAGAGTCCCTCATATGGTTTAAAAACGTTTTTTTAGGTATTTTAAACCATATAACATTTTTACTAATCAATTATCAATAATTCCTATTTGCCGGTTTTTATTTTACCACGGTCAAGTTCCGAACCAATTAGTGGAAAATTGACTTAACTCAGAGCTTATTGTCAAGTTGCTGTAGTGTTTTAATGATTTATAACTATGTTATATAATAGATGAACGGATGAAAAAACATACATTCATATTTAAATACAGTTTGTACGGATGACAATGCATGTAATAGAGTCCCTCATATGGTTTAAAAACGTTTTTAGGTATTTTAAACCACATAAAATCATTTACTAATCAATTATCAACCATTCCTATATGCCGGTTTTTATTTTACCACGGTCAAGTTCTGAAACAATTCGTCAAAAGTTGACTAAACTCAGAGCTTATTGTCAAGTTGCTGTAGTGTTTTAATGATTTATAACTATTTTATACTGTAGATGAATGGATGAAAAAACATACATTCATATTTAAATACAGTTTGTATGGATGACAATGCATGTAATAAAGTCCCTCATATGGTTTAAAAACGTTTTTAGGTATTTTAAACCACATAACATTTTTACTAATCAATTATCAATAATTCCTATTTGCCGGTTTTTATTTTACCACGGTCAAGTTCCGAACCAATTAGTCAAAAGTTGACTTAACTCAGAGCTTATTGTCAAGTTGCTGTAGTGTTTTAATGATTTATAACTATTTTATACTGTAGATGAATGGATGAAAAAACATATATTCATATTTAAATACAGTTTGTATGGATGACAATGTATGTATCAAAGTCCCTCATATGGTTTAAATACGTTTTAAGGTATTTTAAACCACAAAAAATAATTTACTAATCAACTATCAATAATTCCTATTTGCCGGTTTTTATTTTGCCACGGTCAAGTTCCGAACCAATTAGTCGAAAATTGACTTAACTCAGAGCTTATTGTCAAGTTGCTGTAGTGTTTTAATGATTTATAACTATGTTATATTATAGATGAACGGATGAAAAAACATACATTCATATTTAAATACAGTTTGTACGGATGACAATGCATGTAATAGAGTCCCTCATATGGTTTAAAAACGTTTTTTTAGGTGATTTAAACCATATACCATTTTTACTAATCAATCATCAATAGTTCCTATTTGCCGGTTTTTATTTTACCACGGTCAAGTTCCGAACCAATTAGTGGAAAATTTACTTAACTCAGAGCTTATTGTCAAGTTGCTGTACTGTTTTAATGATTTACAACTATGTTATATTATAGATGAACGGATGAAAAAACACACATTCATATTTAAATACAGTTTGTACGGATGAAAATGCATGTAATAGAGTCCCTCATATGGTTTAAAAACGTTTTTAGGTATTTTAAACCACATAAAATTTACGAATCAAATATCAATAATTCCTATTTGCCGGTTTTTATTTTACCACGGTCAAGTTCCGGACTAATTAGTCAAAAGTTGACTTAACTCAGAGCTTATTGTCAAGTTGCTGTAGTGTTTTAATGATTTATAACTATGTTATATTATAGATGAACGGATGAAAAAACACACATTCATATTTAAATACAGTTTGTACGGATGACAATGCATGTAATAAAGTCCCTCATATGGTTTAAAACTGTTGTTTAGGTATTTTAAACCACATAACATTTTTACTAATTAATTATCAATAAATCCTATTTGCCGGTTTTTATTTTACCACGGTCAAGTTCCGAACCAATTAGTGGAAAATTGACTTAACTCAGAGCTTATTGTCAAGTTGCTGTAGTGTTTTAATGATTTATAACTATGTTATATTATAGATGAACGGATGAAAAAACATACATTCATATTTAAATACAGTTTGTACGGATGACAATGCATGTAATAGAGTCCCTCATATGGTTTAAAAATATTTTTTAGGTATTTTAAACCACATAAAATGATTTACTAATCAATTATCAATAATTCCTATTTGCCGGTTTTTATTTTACCACGGTCAAGTTCCGAACTAATTAGTCAAAAGTTGACTTAACTCAGAGCTTATTGTCAAGTTGCTGTAGTGTTTTAATGATTTATAACTATGTTATATTATAGATGAACGGATGAAAAAACATACATTCATATTTAAATACAGTTTGTATGGATGACAATGCATGTAATAGAGTCCCTCATATGGTTTAAAAACGTTTTTAGGTATTTTAAACCACATAAAATTATTTACTAATTAATTTTTAATAATTCCTGTTTTAAAAACATTTTTTTAGGTATTTTAAACCATATCAAATGTTTACTAATCAATTATCAATAATTCCTATTTGCCGGTTTTTATTTTGCCACGGTCAAGTTCTGAACTAATCAGTCAAAAGTTGACTTAACTCAGAGGTTATTGTCAAGTTGCTGTAGTGTTTTAATGATTTATAACTATGTTATATTATAGATGAATGAATGAAAAAACATACATTCATATTTAAATACAGTTTGTACGGATGGCAATGCATGTAATAGAGTCCTCATATGGTTTAAAAACGTTTTTTAGGTATTTTAAACCACATAAAATGATTACGAATCAATTATCAATAAATCCTATTTGCCGGTTTTTATTTTACCACG